>NW_007578041.1:377305-390224 GCF_000690725.1 Stegastes partitus | reverse complement strand
ACACACACACAGACACACAGATACACAACTAACACACAACAGACACACAACACACAACTAACACACACACAGACACACAGATACACAACTAACACACAACAGACACACAACTAACACAACTAACACACACAGATACACAACACACCTGTTTGTCCATGACAGCTTAATTCCTTTGAAGCTAACAATAACCTCTTTCAAGATAGCATTAGCTTTATGTACATGCTAGCCTGCCGTATGAAAGAAGCTAATGTTAGCCTTTTTATAATGTCCATGCTCGCTTCATTTCTTTGAAGCCAATATTAACCTCTTACAAGGTAACATTAGCTTAATGTCCATGTTAGCTAGCAACATGAAAGAAAGAAGGTAACGTTGGCTTTTATATAACATCTATGCTAGCCCCAGTTCTTTTAGGCGAATAGTGACCTCTTTTGAGATAGCATTAGCCTAATGTCTAAGTTAGCGGCTGCAATAAAATCACCTGATATCAGTGTTTCCATAAAGACCATGCTAGCGAATTTCTTTCAAGCTAATATTAACGTGTTTAAAGATAACATTAGTGTCAACTTTAGCTTTCAATATGAAGAAGCTAGTTTTTGTTGACTTCTTTTAAGCTACTGTTAGGGTTTTTTAAAAGATAACATTAGCTTAATTTAGCTTGTGATATGAACAAAGGTAATGTTAGCTTTGTTATAAAATAGGCTAACGGTACCTTCTTTAAAACATTAGCATCTTTTAAGCAAATTTTATTTTAACTTGTTTTAGGCCAACATCCACATAAGTTTGCGACATGAAATAACAAATATTAGCTTTGATATAAGGTTAGTTCACAATGTTAGCTTGATACGAAAGAGGCCAACGTTAGCATCTTTATGTAGCCATACAAGCTAAAATATGAAACATATGTAGTATGTAAATTTACATCGTAACCCATTATGTTTTTTTAATAGCTGTTTATTATTATCCTGAATCCAATCATTCGTTTAATAAAGTTCAACAATAAAACAGATTTTTGTTGACAATCTGAATTGTTTTGCAGAAGCACAAAATAGAAATAAATCAAATAAAGTAGAGTTCTGTGAAGTCACACGTTTAACGCAAACCAAAGCTAATGAAGCAGATCTACAGAACATCATGACAGCGGTCTGGTCTGTTTAATGTGAGTTCAGTCAGCTGGACAGCCAGAACCCAACCTGTACATTTAAACCCAGCGGCTTTATTTGTACATGGAGTCTAATTTGAGCCTCGGCTCGTGTCTGGTTCAGGATGAAGCTTCCTCCTACAGATTTCATTAGTGTGATGTTGGATCTGAGAGTGTAAAACCGCACAGACGCTGAAAACACAGCGAGTCATAACAGACTCCCACACGTTTCATCTGCAGCAGAACATTAGCCGTTGACCCGCTCCGTCAGCACACAAACATCCAGACAGCATCCATCCACGTCCTCAGCTTTGCCGAAACGTCCACTCGCTCTTTATGAATGTTTATCGTCGGAGGATCGCTGACGTGACCGCAAAGAAACGCTAAACGTGTCGAGACAACAAGATCAAAGACGGATCAGAACAAACACGAAGCAGCACCAGAAGGCTTCAGACGGGACTATGAAACCCACGACGACGGAGAAGAAACGAGCAAAACCGACGACAAAAGGACGGAAACGCGGAAACACAAATAGACTGGAAGCTCGTCTCTGAGTCACAGCCGAAGCGAATTCAGATTTATTGAGAAAAGCAGAGTTTTCTGTCTGTTCACCGCCGCGGATTTACTTCCTTCTGTCTGTGAGCGTCTGTGTTTGGTTGTTTTCATCGTTTTGCATTTCACAGCCGTCTGTCGGAGGCTTCTGCTGGTGGTTTGTGTCTCTTTGTGGTCTGCTGATGGAATTAGAATTCAATATAAATCAAAATGTGACATGAACTTGGAGGATTTGGGGATTAATTTGTATGGATTTAGTTTTTTGTTTCTACACAGAAAGCACAAATACTTGAACGAATATGACTATTCTTACATTTGTGCTAATTTCTCTGTTCATTTATTGAGTTTGAATCTGGTCTGAGGTGATCATCACATGGTTCTTGCAGGAAAAAAATGCTCTGAAGTCAAAACCTTCAGCATCTTTACGGTCTTACTCTTGTTTAATTATCACCGTTTATGTACAGCTGTGACTTCTGCTGCATGTTTCTGCTTTTTGTAGTAATCAGGAACCAACTGATGAAAATTCAACATAAATGTGGAGTTTTGTGTTTATTCTGTATGGATTTTACACAGAGTCTCGTTATCATTGGTGTGAAGGTGTCAGAAACTGAAAACTCATGTCAAAATGTAAGAAAACCAAACACAAACTGTTCACAACTAATATTTCACATGATGCTGAGAGTGTTTTTAAACCTACGACTGTCTCCGTCCATTTAATTGAGTGTAAATCTGATCATCGAATGTTGTTCTGCAGGAGAATAAAACCGCTCTGAAGTGGAAACCTTCTGCTTCTTTAACACTCTTAAATGTTTAATTAGAGCCGTTTGCTCACAAGCGTTCCTCCTGCTGGATGTTAATTAATCCGTAAACTCCGACTGAGCCGTCTATTAGGCGGGAACGCCGGGAAGCTGGGAAACGTTCCAGAAGACATCGGAAACCCGCCAAGGACGCCGAACATCCGCTCTGGCTGTTTGGAGGCGGCGGGAGCTGAACGTTTAACAGAGCTTAACGCTGAGGAGCAGACTGTCGACGGCGCTGGAACGTTCCTCAGCGGCGGCCGGAGAACTTCAGAACCTCGGTTTGATCTCCTGAATCAGTTGCCAGAAGAACACCAGCATCCCAAAATGAGAACGTTGTCCTAATGTTTGCTTTTAGATCCACAATGTTCTTCTTAAAAGTAGGATAACGACATTTGGTGGGAACACTGTCAGATTGTTAAGACCTAATATTCTTAAAACTGTGTGTTACACTGAGAATGTTCCTCCTCTGTCATTGCAGAACATTGTGGAACATTGTGGGAACGTTTTATAGACTCTGTAATGGGTTCCCTCAACAACATCCCCAACACATCCTCAGAACATGTTGAGAAAGATGTTCCACCTTCGTCATTACATCACAGTATTAAACTCATCTATAAACTCTATGGAGAGGAAGTCTGAGGAGCTCAGTGAAGATCTGACTAGAACCAGTCAAAGTCACTTGGAGCCGTTTCAGAGCACCTTCAGATCCCAGAACCATCATGGTCCAGTTGTGTTACTGCCGCCATCAGGAAGAAAACACAAACTACCAGCTGCTGCTGAGAGACGACTGGTCAGGATGGTCAAGAGTCAACCAGGAAGCAGCAGAAAGCAGCTCTGGATGGATCAGAAGCTGCTGGAACACAGCTGTCAGTGTCCACAGGGTCTGACATCAACATGAGCTGAGAGGCTGATGAAGAAGGAAGTTCTTCCTCCAGAAGCAGAGCCTTAAAGCTCCACTGAAGTCTGATCACATGGACAAAGAAAAGGCCTTCTGGAGGAAAGTTCTGTGGTCACATGGAACAAACACTGAGCAGAAACATGTCTGGAGGAGAGAAGGTGAGGCCTTTAACCCCAAGAACACCAAACCCACCATCAAGCATGGAGGTGGCAGCATCATGCTTACAGTGAATAGAACAATGAAGGAGGAGGATCACCTCCACGTTCTTCAGGAAAACCTAAAACCATCATCAGAAGGTTGATCTTGGACACAGTTGGATGTTCCAACCAGACAATGAGCCCAAACACACATCAAAGTGGTGAAGAAATGGTTCCATCAGGCTGGAATGAAGGTTCTAGACTGGTCTCCCCAAAGTCCTGACTGGAACCATCCAGAACCTGTGGACTGATGAAGAAACAAGTCTGAGTCAGAAAGACGACGAGTTTAGTTGAACTCCAGCAATTCTGTCCAGAAGAGCCAAAGATGAACCAGAAGCTGGTGGACGGAGACCAGAAGAACGTGATATTTAACCAAATATTAACGTTTCCGTATGAATGTTTCTGACTCAGCAGATTTTGTCGTATTTCCAGAAGACCTTTAATAAAACCTACGAATGATCCAAAGTGAACGACTGCTACGATGTGCCTGATCGCAAACTTCTGTTACAGGCCTCCATAACATCTGGAGAACGTTCCTCTTTGTCATCATGGAACATAATCTGTGTTGAAATGACATTTTTCTTAAAACATTCTTTGAACATTTAGATTAAAACACTTTCTTTAAACCGTAGGAACGTCGTCTGAACCTCTCGACCCATAAAACCAGTTTGAATGTTGTTTTTTTTCTTGCCGTCGTCTCTTCTGGAGCTGTGACGAACGTTCTTTATGTTTTTAGTGATTTAATTAACCTGCTTTACCTTCTGTTTCATTCATTTCATTGATAATAAAGAAACCTACGTTCTGGCTTCATTCTGTTTTATCACATATTTAACCTCCATGAGTCTGCAGTCGACATGGAAACCAGACCCGCTAATCACCGCCGTGGCTGACGAGGTGACTCACGGTTCGTCCTCCTCGAGACCGAACGTTTGTTAGTCGACAACCAGCACAAGCTTGTTTCCTCATTTTCTGCTGTAAATATTCATCCTTTCAACTAGCGAAAGTATTTCATTCGTCTCCGAGCCGAGAGAAAGGCGACAGCGAGGCGGGACGGTGACTCACCCCGAGTCCTGAGGAGGAACCACGACTTGCCGAAACAGTTTCCAAAAGAATCAAAGAAATGACGTAAATCTGAACCTCGGGATGTTTTGCCTTCAGGTTGTTCGGGTTTTTGTGAGCTGTCATCTAACATGAAGCGATGAGAGTCCTTCAGACACGAGCTAAAAGAGCTAAAACTTTATTAAAACTGTAAAAAAGAAGCAAAAGTCAGTTGGTGTCATCCTCTGGGGAACCTGATGGTGAAGATGGAAGCAAAACTTTAGGATTCTTTCCGAACGGACCATGAACATCTACAGCCACATCCATAGAAATATTGTAGACTGGTGAGTTCTTGTCCTGGTAGAGAAGTTTAGGGGTCACAAACAGCTTCCTCTGGGGACCATGAATACCCGGCAACTTTCATGCATTGGTTTGTCCATGTCGGCCACTGAAATCTTTTCTGTTCTTTCCCTGGAGACCATGAATAGAAGGTGTTCCAGGCACTAATTAGCCAAAGAGGGATTATATCCAAAAGGAGAGGCCGAGATTATCAGGATTCATCCTCTGGGAACCGTGACGGTAGAACCATCTCATCAGAACGTTTGTGTGTTTTCAGACGGATCCGTTTTGAACTTTTTAATCTTCGTCCTTCTGCTGTTTCTGTTTCTGCTGAGGTTTGTGTTCTGGAGCCGTTTGACTCATTTGATCTGCCGCCTACGACATCTGCAGCGAGGACGGGCCGGCAACCAGCAGCAACAGAACCTACTGTTACATTAGAAACGCTGCTGCAGAACCACAGAACCGCTGATTCCTCCTGAAGCAGATCTTCTTTATTCATCTGCTGCTTGAGTCTGAGATCAGAGGAAACGTAACGAAGTCAAAGCTGCAGATTAAAACCAACACGTGTTGGACGCTGTGGTTAAGCAGTGGCGGTCAGAGGACGTAACCTCGGGAGACACCGACTCTGGTACGGAGCGGAAACCTGCATCGCCGTGGCACAACCACGTGGAACAACCGTAGACAACTCAGAAACGTTCTGAGTTTGGTAGAAGAGAGTTAAAGTGGAACCAGTTTGTTGGTTTGATCAGAATCTGTTCTGGTCGCAGCACAACGAGTCGAAGCCAACATAAAATAAATCTGCTTCAGTCGGAGCTCAGTCAGCCGACAAACACTGAACATGAACAACGAGGACAGTCAGGTGGTGTTGAACCGGATTAAACCAGAAATACAGAACATGGAAGGAAGTTCTAGAAACCAAACTCATATAGAAACTGTCAGAAAACGTATTAAAGGACTGCACAGGACTGTGACAGCAAACATCTGGAAAATAATGAGAGTTTTAGTGACTTTAAAAACAGAAAAATGTATTTTACAGTCGGAGATTGTGAAAAAAAACAATTAGTGTTTGTTAAAATACTGATTTTTACTGTCAACATGTTCATTAAGACTGTTATCTGTGATTTTACTGATTTTTCACATTGATTTGATGTTTTTTTTTGTGTTTTTTTTTTTTTTACAGTTTACATGAAAATGTATCTTTTATTCCCTGTTATTTGCTAAATATGATGTAATTTGACCAGAAAAAAAAGGAAAATGTTTCTTCAATTTATTCTTCAGTCCTTAATTTAACACACACATTTTGTTTTAACTTAGCAGAAAATATCTGTGAAATAACTGATTTAAATGCAGTAAAATCATCGAGTTTACGTCAAAGTTTGTAAAAGAAAAACATTGTTTGTAAAAATACAGATTTTAGATGTGAACATTATTTAAAGTTTCTTTATTTTATTTTTAAAGTTTTTTTTAATCATTATTTTTGCCATCAACATGTAAATTAAAATGTTTTCCTGTGATTTTACAGTTTTGGCTGGTTTTGTTTGTTTGTTTGTTTGTTTTTACAGTTCACATAAAAATATTTTTTTTTCCCCTGCAATTTACTGAATATGATGGAAATGTAAACAATTATGTAAATATGATAATGAAAATAAAGCAAAAGCTCTAAAATTACAATTTCAATACTTTCAATACTTTTTAATTCAAATAACAGAAAATATTTGTAAAATATGTCAAATGATTTAAATGCAGTAAAATCATCTCATTTACGTCAAACTCTGAAAAAGAAAAACCCTGTTTGTAAAAATACTGATTTTTGATTCAGACTGTTTTTCTGTAATTTATTGGATATTATTTATAATTTAACAAAACAGAAAATAAACATTTAAAAATGATTTCGTATTTTAGATCCTTAAAGTAAAACAGCTGTTGATTTTAAATCATTTAAAAATATTTTTAAAAATCTGCAAAATAAATGATTTTTAGCTGATTTAAATACAGTCATGTTTGTGTCGTTTTCTGTAATTTTTCTAAAACAACAAGCGAGTTTTTCTAAAAACAGAATTTTCACGTCGATATTCATTATATTATATTGTTATTATATTATTCATATATTATATTATTTATATTGTTATTATATTATATTATTATTTATTATTATATTATTCATCCTCTCATTATTATTAAAATGCAGATTCTGTGTTTTTACTGGATTTTGTCTGTAATTTAACAAAAAATGTGAAAATCTGTAAATAACCAGTAAATTATTTAAAAACCTATTTGTTTGTTTGTTTGTTTGTTTACATGTAGATTCATTCTAATATATCAGAGTTTAAAGGTCCAGGACGGGTTCTGGTGTTTAACGATATTTCTCTGTTGTTGGTTTTGTGACTTTCTGACTGGTTCTGTTGGTTCTGGCCCATTCTGTTGATTCTGACCGGCTCTGTTGGTTCTGACCGCTTGTGTTGGTTCTGACCCATTGTGTTGGTTCTGACCGCTTGTATTAGTTCTGACCCATTGTGTTGGTTCTGACTGGTTGTGTTGGTTCTGACCCATTGTGTTGGTTCTGACCGGCTCTGTCGGTTCTAACTCATTGTGTTGGTTCTGACCTGTTGTGTTGGTTATGACCGGCTCTGTTGGTTCTGATCCGTTGTGTTGGTTCTGACCCGTTGTGTTGTTTCTAACCCGTTGTGCTGGTTCTGACCGGCTCTGTTGGTTCTAACGCTTTCTGTTGGTTCTGACCTGTTCTGTTGGTTCTGACTGGTTCTGTTGTTTCTGACCCATTATGTTGTTTCTAACCCGTTGTGTTGGTTCTGGCCTATTGTGTTGGTTCTATCCCGTTCTGTTGGTTCTGACTAGTTGCATTGGTTCTGACCGGTTCTGTTGGTTGTATCCCGTTCTGTTGATTCTGACCGGTTCTGTTAGTTCTGACCGGTGTCTTCGGGCCTCTAACGGTTTAACGTCTCTGATCGATCGTTTGGGCCGCCCGGCGCTGATTGGACCCGTTTACCAGCACGTCCTTCTTCCCGCTCTGATCTCTGCTGGACTCTGGTTGGCTGCCGGTTCGGAGCTTTGATTTCTGATCCTCGTCCCTCCTGGGACCCGGTCAGCGCCGAGCGGCTGCTAATTAACTCAGCGATCAATGGGCCGGGTGCAGCGGCGCTGCCCGTCCATCGATCTGCTCCACGCTTCGTCCCGGTTTGGAGGCTCCGAGCCGGCGTTGGCTGGAAATAGCTCCCGCTCGGTTCGGCTTTGTTAGCGGCGCTTTGTTCTGATCCGTCGGTGGCGTGCGGCTCCGCTCCCACGGCAACATGGCGGCCGCTCGCTGCGCGCTGATTGGCTGTAATTAGGGTGATTGGAGTGATTACAGCCACGTGCAGCAGGTCAGCATAAACGGGTCCAGTGTTGGTCCTGGAGACAAGAGCAGCTCCTGGTCCGTCAAGTCCAGACTCCAGAGCATCAGAACTCGTTAACGGACCTCCTGGTTCTGCTGGAAGCAGCAACGTGACGCTTTAGAGCCGTAAAAAGTCACAACTCTGCTTTTTAAAGCCAGAATCTGCTCGTCAGGGAGAAAGTTTCACCTTTAAAGCCCTGAACAGCAAAAATCTGCTGATTGGTTGATTTCATGTGTTGACAAGCAGCAAAGTGTCGGTTCTGAAAACCTTAAAAAAAAAAAAAAAAAACTCTGTTTTTAAAAACCAGAATGTGCTTTTCAGAGGCCAGAGTTTGTGTTTCAGAGCTAAAACCTGCAGTAAAAAGGCAACGTTTAGCTTTTTAAAGCCAGAATCTGCTCAAAATGAGCCAGACGGAACTTTTAAAGGCCTTAATTTGTATTGTTTTGTTTTTAAAGCTAAAATCTGCTCGTAAACATTTTAAAGTCTTAAAGAGCAAAATTCTGCAGGTTTGCCTTTCTGTCATTTCCTGTACATATCATTAAAAAAAAACAGTGAACAGAGAGACTGACGATCATTTAACAATAAATCAGGTGGAACCGGAGATCAGTGCTGTAGAAAACAAAGAGACGATACATCCCATAATACTGACGCTAGCAGCTGGTTAAATGAGCAGAACCAGGTCTAGGGTTCAGACTGAGGCTCTTGGATGGACGTAGAACTGATAGATGAAGCTATACAGACTCAGAACTGAACCAGAGCTGAACTCAAACATTGACCATAAGGACTCAACGACCGTCTGAAGTTACTCAGAAATAATCAAAATGACAAAAAGATGACGTTGAAATGACAAAACGTTGGTTCATAAACGTCTGAGGTGAAAAACAACAATCCACAAACTACTGAAAATGTGTCTGGATTTACTAATTATGTCCAGAAGGATTAAAAAATAACAAAAAAACGTCTAAAGCGACCTAAAATGATTTAAATTAAAAAAAAAAAAAGTTTACTGAAAATGACAAACCAAACCGTGTGAATGCCTCCACTGACATGATTCATTCTTTAACAACATCTGACTGTAAATTCAACTCATTGAGCTGTTTTTAGATCAAAAATATGATTTTCTTCATTAATTTCTTAAACACTATAGTTTTCTATTATTGTTATTATTAATTAATTACTACTAATTTATTCTTTCACAACATTTGACAGTAAAGTGATCATTTTTATTGAATTCTGTTATTATATTTGCTGTTATTTAAAAAATCTCAAAGACGTCCTGTTTTGGTGATTTACTGATAAAACCAAATAAAATCTCAATAAAACGTTTAAATTCAAACATTTGCTGTAAAACTAAGAGAATGAAAAACTGTGAACGTGTCCAGATGAAACATCAAACAACAAATATGAATTTATTCTTTTACAAAAGTGTAAAATCACAGCTTTTTACTGTAAATAAACCTGTTTTGTATTTTTGAAAATTCTGTATTTTAGAGATATTTGCTGTTATTTTCTAGGTTTTTACAGGTTTTGAATATTACATATTTTAACATTTTTGACAGTTTTTAGAAAAAAAATTCAGAAAAAATTGCAGTTTTCTTTATTACAGACTTCATTTTAATTAAATTTTTACAGTGTATTTATTTTTTTAAACATCTTTTTAAACTATGTTACGCTCTCAATGTTGAGTTCTGTTTTTTTTTATTTAAATTTTTATTATTGTTATTGTTGTTGTTGTTATTGTTGTTGTTTTCCAGAGAAACCAGCCGATCAGTTAACAGACAGAAGCACATCAGTGATCATTAAAACAACAAAAACAATAAAACTGTAATGATTAATCGCCTGGTTATTGTTTTTTTGGTGATAACATCTCAGTGATCAGTTCTATAAACATAAAAATGGAACAAATCTGCCTGAAATAAAAACTGAAATCATGTTTTCTTCTGTTTTATTGCCACTAAAACTGTAAATATGACCTTCATTACAGTGTCTGATCAGTGATTTCACACATCTGCAGCATTTCTGGCTCCGCTTTAATCTCTAAACTGATTTTATTTCATTTTATTTTTCTTTTCTCGGCGCATCTCTGTGTGGAGGAGCAGCTCGCGCATGCGCGCTGGCTCTCCGGGCAGCAGCGGGAAGCAGCGCTGCGCGCGGCTCAGTGCGCCCCGAGCCTCCAGAGCGCCCGGTTACCATGATCCTCTCCACCGGTCCGAGCACCGACAGCAGCACCGAGCTCCGCGCCGCACGCACCCCGCCGCCCACCGCCGCTCCGGCCTGCCGCCCGCAGCAGGATGCCCGGGGGAAAGAGAGGGCTGGTGGCGCCGCAGAACACTTTCCTGGAGAACATCGTCCGCCGTTCCAGTGGTGAGTCCGGCTCCGGCTCCGGGTTCTGGGTTCTGGCTCCGGGTCCGGGTGTGGGTCTGGGGTTTCCTGAGCGCCGGTTCGGAGGATAAAAGCCGCAGAAAGTCACTTTGGTTCTGGACTTTGTGGACATTTCTGCAGCTTCAGAACACGTTTGGTTTATTTGTATTATTCTGACTGACGCGCGTCGCAGTAAGTAACGTTAAAGTGACGCTAAACAAACGTTCAGGGAACCGTCGCTGCTGCTGCTGCCGCTGCTGCTGCTGCTGAGCGTGGTTCTGATCCAGTTTCTGCTGGAAATTCTGACAAATTCCTGTAAAAAATACTTTAAAAAAAGGAAATAACTGGAGTTGAAAAGTTGATTTTGTTCATCAGTGAGACGCTTTTAGGGCATCTGGAGGTGATTTACTGCATTATTATTATTGTTATTATTATTATTATTATTATTATTATTATTATTGTTATTATTATTGTTATTCTTCTTCTTCTTCTTATTATTATTATTATTGTTGTTGTTGTTGTTGTCCTTGTCAGTGCAGCAGCTCAGAGGTGTGACTGGTCTGGGTCAGTGAGCAGATGAACCATAAACAGCTGCTCAGGTGTTTTATCAGGTTATTTGTTTGTTTATTTGTTTGTTTACTTGTTGTTCTGGTCAGTGTTGGTTCGGTTCTGTCGCTGAAGGTCCGGTTCAGGTGTCGCTGGTTCAGCTGCAGAGCAACACTGTAAAAACTGGTCGTTTCTTCATCGTGTTTTTTGAGCAGTTTACTGATAATATTCAGTAAAACCACTGAAAAAAAAAAAATCATGATTTACGTGTAAATTCTTTAAAAAAAGGCAAAAACTGTCAATAGCATAAAACATGTTTTTATTCATATTAATTTGTTCTTTTACGATGTTTAACTACAACATGTTTAAAGTTGTTGCTGTATTTAAATCAGAGAAAATCGTATTTTGCAGATATTTGATTTTTTTTTTGTCATTTTACAGATTTGTCCTTTTTTGTTAAATTACAGATAATATTTAGTAAAATCACAGAAAAAGTATTGATTCACACATTCACTGTAAAAAACTGAACAAACTGGTCATTTCTTCTTTTACATTTGAATATAAAACATTTTTCTTTGTTTACTTTAAAAAAAAAAACAAAAAAACAGCAAAAATATAATTTTACAGATTAAAAAAAAAAATGTACTTCTGTGATTGTTCTTATTTTGTATAAATATATTTATATTAGTATAAAACATTGAGTGTAAATCACAGATAAAAACGTGTTAATTTACACGTTCACTTTAAAAAAACAAAACAAGATGGGCAAAACTGTAAATACTGACCTCATAAAAAATCAGTATTTTCAGAAATCGTAATTCATTATTTTATATTTTAGTATCAAATTATTTTTCTTGGTTTGCTTTTTAAAAATAATTTACAACAGAAAAAAATAGAATTTTAATTTATTTAATTTATTTTTAAAAATCTATTATTACTGTAATTTTAGGATTTTTCCTACTTTGTATTTATATTAGTAGAAAAATGTTTTTTTTAAATTGCAGATAAAAAATGCGTGACTTAGTCGGCCCGTTTTTCCTCACTGTGGCTCATTTTTCTGGATTGTACTCATGTTTTTCTCATGGGGTCTAATTTTTTTCCAACAATTTAGGCAACAAAACCCCAAAAAACAACAACAACACTGTATACTATTTTCATTTCCGTGACGTTCTAGCACCTCTGGTGGTCCTCCAGATGTTCTGATGTGAACCAGCAGCTCACTGAACCTGCAGGACCTTCTGCTTTCTCCACATTTTTTCTTTGTGCTGTAAATTTACGTGGATGAATTCTGAGACTCGGCCCAGAGCGCTAACAGAACAGTCTGAGCTCAGAACCATTGACAGCGACGCCAGAACAGATCCGAGCAGGTCCAGAAGGTTCTTCTGTGGTTCTTGTGTTCAGTCCCAGACGGCAGCAGGAGGCTTCAGACAGAACCGGGATGGATTCAGGAGCTAGAGCTCAGTTTAGTGCTGAACAGCTCTGAGGTTCTGGTTCCTCTGAGGACACATGGAGCTGCTGCTGGATGTTCTGACTGCAGGTGGTGACCTCTGACCTTCTACCCACGATGCACTGCAGCTCTGGGCTCCAGTCCCAGCCGAACATGAGTCGAGTCCACAGCAGCATGAAAACACAGAAACCAGTCCCAGCCGAACATGAGTCGA
>NW_007578041.1:363854-376575 GCF_000690725.1 Stegastes partitus | reverse complement strand
CACTGTGGCCTCAGTTATCTTTAACTTGGGTTCGTTTTTACTCACTGTTTACTGATTCTGTTCTGATTCTGGGCTCATTTTTCTTCATCATAAGCTCCGTTTTCATCACTTCTGCTTTATCTTTCCTTACTTTGGGTTCATTTTATTTCAACTTGGGCTCATTTTCCTCTCTGTGGGCTGATTTTTATTCACTGGAAGCTAGTTTTTTCTCATCATGGGCTTGTTTTTCTGCACTGTTGGTTTATTTTTCCTCACTGTGGCCTAATTTTTTTAAACTTGGGTTCATTTTTTTCTCGCTGTTTACTTAATTTCTACACTGTGAGGTCATTTTTCTTCACTGCTGGTTTATTTTTCTGTAACTTGGGTTCATTTTTACTCACTATTTACTTCTTTTTGTCTTATTGTGGGATCATTTTTTCTCTCTGTGGGCTCGTTTGTCTTCACTGTAGGATCATTTGTCCTCACCGGGTCTCATTTGTCCACAATGATGGTTCATTTTTCTATATTGTGGTTTCATATTTTCCTCACTGCAGCTCATTTTTACTCACTGTGGACTCTTTGTTCCTCGCTGTGAGGTCATTTTTCTACACTGCTGTCATATTTATTTTCACTGAGTCTCATTTTTCCACAATAATGCTTCATTCTTATTCACTGTATTCACATTTTTCTCCACTGAAGGCTGTTTTTTCCTCACTATGAGCTCATTTTTCTTTAACTTGGGTTCATTTTTTCTCACCGTTTGCTTCTTTTTTTCTCATCACGGGCTCATTTCTCTCTTTATACACTGTTGACTCTTTTCCCGTCACTCTACGCTCATTTTTCTTATCATGGACTCACTTTTCCTCTCTGTGGGCTCATTTTTATTCACTGTATGCTCTTTTTTTTGACTGAAGGGTGTTTTTTTCTCATCATGCGCTCATTTTTCTTCACGGCTGGTTTAGTTTTCTATCACTTGGGTTCATTTTTACCAACCGGTTACTCAGTTTTTTCTCATCGTGGGCTCATATTTCGTCACTGTTAGTTTGGTTTTACTCACTGTGGGCGAATTTTTCTTTAACTTGGGCTAATTTTTTCTCACGTTTACTTATTGTTTTACACTGTTTGCTCTTTTTCTCCTCACTGCGGCTCATTTTTCTTCACTGTGGGCTCATGTTTCTTCATTTTGGGCTCCTTTTTCTCCACTGTTATTAGCTTTTCCTCACTGTGAGCTCATTTTCTCACTATGTTCTTATTTTTTTATTACTTCTGAGTAACTTTTCTACACTGTCATCTCGTTTCTCTCATTAATTATTATGCAGATCAGCCTGACAGATTTAAACCTAAAGAAACTTTTGTGCTTCAGCTCCTGCAGCACTAATTGTTCTAACGAGGTTCTTCTATAGAACAGAGAAGCTGATCAGAACACATCCTATAGATGACATGTGATCATTATCAGTGTTCACCATCAACCGTTGGACACTCGGTCAGCTCTGAATTCTCTGCCAGTCCTTTAAAAACGAGCCGTTTGTGCGTCTGAGCGAGCAGCTCAGGGATCAGGCGTTTCCCACGATGCACTGCGGCTGCGTTTGGGCTCCAGACGCTCACCTGGAGGTTCTGTCTGCGTCTCTGAATGACGTCGGCGCTGATTTACTGGAGCGGGAACGAATGAACGAAGCAGCAGCAGCTCTCCTACCTGGAACCAGACGAAGGCAGTCGAGGTGAAGCGTTTCCCAGACTCTGATTTATTTGCGGCCGCAGGATCAGCATTGAGCGCCGCGCATCGATTTTCTATTTTCTACTGTTTTAAATGGACGCCTCCTTCTGATGTCCGGACTAAAAGGCTTCTAACTGTTTCTGTGTTTAACCTGAAAAAGTGCTGACGAGGTCCAAACAGCTTCATCAAACAGTTTAATGAAGCTGAATGTGGATATTCGGCTGCATGACGAGGTGATAAATAACACATCACTGAGACGGAAAAAATCACCAAAATTACATCATTTATTAGAGTCAGAAACTGAAAAAAACGAAAAAATCCCTGGATTTTTATCTTTCAGATTGTTGTTGAACTTATTGTGTGTGTTGTGTGGTTCCATCAGGAAAATTAAACACATGTAAGCTTATTTCATCAAAATTGCTTGAAGAGAAGTGGTAAAAATAAACCTGATTCTGCAAGTTTTAGGTTGAACTGCAGCCAGTGTTTCCTCAGAGGGAGACTGAGAGGAAAATAAAACCTCCTGGATCAATAAATAGATGCAGCCTGGATCAGCACCAGAGAACAGAGGAACCAGTTGGTGGAGATACATCCAGCATGGAGGAAGATCTTTCTACATCTGATGGTGGAACATCTTTCTACATCTGATGGTGGAACATCTTTCTACTGATGATGTAGAGCCTGTAAACATGGACATAGTTCTACATCTGTGGTATTTCCAGTGTTGGTAACTCTTGTGGACTCTTGGAAACGTGTTGGTCTTGTTGATTCCAGGTATTGTTTTCAGTTTTGTAAAGTTTTTCCTTCTTCATGTTCTTCTGGGGCTGCAGGGTGGTGCAGTTGGTAGCACTGTTGCCTCGCAGCAAGAAGGTTGGCGGTTTGCGTCCTGGTGGGGGCACCGGAATCTTTCTGCGTGGAGTTTGCATGTTCTCCCCGTGCAGCGTGGGTTCTCTCCGGGTTCTCCGGCTTCCTCCCACAAGGTCCAGAAACATGTTGAGGTTAATTGGTGATTCTAAATTGTCCATAGGTGTGAATGTGAGTGTGCTTGGTTGTCTGTCTCTAAGTGTAGCTCTGTGATAGACTGGTGACCTGTCCAGGTGAACCTGCCTTCACCCTGAGTCAGCTGGGATAGACTCCAGCCCCCCCGCGACCCTCGTGAGGATTAAGCGGTGTATAGATGATGGATGGATGGCTGGATGGATGTTCTTCTGGTTCCACAGAGGACTTTATATTCTAGTCTTAAATTTAAATCACAGTGAGTAAAAACGCGACCGGATCAGAACCCACCAGCGTGACGTTAACCTTCTGAAACGTCCATGAAGAAGCCGCTGATATTTTGCAAACTGAGAGCGATTTGTAGTTAATGAGCTAAAACGAGCAGAAGCGCTGAGAAGGTTTTTCATCGGCTGCCAGGAATCCTGCAGCAGAAACTTTGGCAGGTTTTCATTCGGAGCTTCGTCCCGTCCAGAAAATATCTGGCTGCTAAGATGAAAAGATGCTGCATCGCATCACAGACATGCAGATCTGAGCAGCGCTGGCGTCCGGCGGGAGGAAAACCCCGAGAAACCGAATTAGAGCTCTGAAAAGACAATAAAAGGCTGAGAGGAGGACGCGTCAGCAGCTCGTAGCGACGGCAATAAAACCGCTGCTGCTGCTGCTGTCAGGAGGAAACCAACGTTATCCGAGTTTTTAATAAAACAGAAACGGGTTCTAATAATCGTGTGAGCAACAGAGAAGAGAGTGGGTTTATTCTCAGAGTGACCTTTGCTCATGTTAATTATCTGCGTGGAGGTGCAACAGACGCTGCTTTTTACGGCTTCTTTTTCACTCTAAGGTCACGGCGTGCAGAGAAAAGCTCCCAGCGCGTTAGGACGGAGGAGAAATAACCAAGACAACACCTGAAAAGCATCAAAAAGAGCACTTAAAAACCCAACACGGCGTCCAGAATCATGCAGATGAACCCTCAGACGTGATTGCAGCCAACGTTTGAACCCAAACAGTGACTCAGCAGCTTCACGGGTAGAAAACACTGATGAAAACAAACGTGTTCACAAGTTAATTAGAGCAAAATGACCAAATAGCACGAACAGCTGGTTGCTCAGTTTGGACTCCTGGTTGCACAAATCAATCGGTTTTAACTGCTGCCAGACATTTTCACAGCTTTTAGGAGATGAAATGAGCAAAATTTGATTTTAAATTAAAACCAAACAAACATTAAACCTAAAAAAACTAAACATCTAGAGTCTAGTTTTACTTTCATGAGGCTGAGAGACGCTCGTTTCAGCCTGAAATCGACGTCTTCTTTTAATATAACAAGAAAAAAACTCTAAATTTCACGCAACATTTTCCTCTTTTGACATTTTTCCCTCACTGTGATTTTAATTGAGTTTTTCCTGCAGCTCTGTGGAAACAGAACAAACATGAAGAAGGAGACAGAACTCAGAGATGACTGAGTTAGAATGAGAGAAATCAGAAAAAGAGAAAAAGTTCATCATTTATTTTACAACTACCTGCTCCTCTGCTCACTGTTTCTGAGTCGTGCTGCATTTATTTATTGATCCAGTAGGTTGGATTTTCCTTCAAAATTGTCGTGAAGGATTTCAAACTCGTCTAAAGCGACATAAAATTGACTCGAAACTTCCCTAAGCCAACTCAGGAATTGTCCAAAATAACTCAGACTGTCCAAAGTTCCTGTGAAATAGTCAAAAATCCCCTGCCATTGGTGAAAAGGACCAAAAAAAAGGTTCTAAATGACAATTTTCAAGTCTTTTTGGACACTTTTATGTTATTTTGGGTCATTTTTAGTCTCACAGTTGTTCCAAACACGTCTACAGACTTTTTTTCATCTGTAGAAAGATGTTCCATCATGCTGGATGTATCTCCGACAACTGGCTTCTCTGTTCTCTGGTTCTGCTGCGTTTGTTTATTGATCCAGTCGGTTGGATGTTTTTTTTTTTTCAGTCTAAAATTGTCCAAAATAATTTAAAACACGTCAAAAGTAGCATGAAATTTCAAAAATGACACAAAATCTGTTGAAAGTAAACAGAAACTGTCCAAAATTTCCCAGAAAATTATTTAAAATGACTGATTTTGGACAATTTAATTCTAATTTATGTCCCAGTGGTTTTTATCAATATTGGAAAAAAAATGGAGGCACATTATGGAAACGTGACTATTTCCATTTTTACAGCCTCTAACAGTCTCGTTAACTCGTTCATCATTTATTTTATTGATCCTGTAGCTTGGATTTTCATCTCAGTCGCTCTTGTTTTAAGCTTATTTTTAATTTTCTTGTTCTTTCAATTTTTACAGATTCTTACTCTGATTTTTGGAAAAAAAGAAAGAAAAGAAAACATTTGACACCTGCTGTTGTTTTGGGGGATTTAGAGGGTTAAATAACAGATTTTTAAGAGAGATTTTAGACGATGTTTTAAAGTGAAAAGAGGCCGACTGTTGTTGAATGTTGGGAGGATGATGTTCCTTTTAAATTTAAAAATTCCGATATCGACATATATTTGGCGATATTTTCTTTACATCAGAGTTTTTAATGCAGAGAGGAAGCTTTGGCACCAAAATTGTACAAATTTAAGATTCACAAAAACAAAAGAAAACAGTTTTTTAAAGCCAGTTTTGTTATTCGGGGTTTAATTTACTGAAGCATCACAGACTTTATTGTTTAGAAATTACTGGAAAATTAGTCGCGGTTCTGTGCTTTCAAGCAGCTGAGCTTTAAAACACCTCTTGACTAAACTACGCTCTGCATCAGACACCAACTTCCTGTTTTATTTTGAAAGCCCCTCTCCAAACACGTCTTGTACTCGTTAGCCTCACCTGTCCTCCATCAGGCCACGTGCTGCTGCTCTCTGTGAGTTTCAGTTCCTTCTTCCTCGTCTGGATTCTCTTCTTTTGGACTTCTTCTGGATCCTGTCGGTGCCTCGGCTCTTGTTCGCTTCCTGTCGGCTGCAGTGAGTTTATTAAAGTTCGCTTTGGTTCCACCGACCTGCTGACGATGTTTAGTGACAGAAACACTCGACAGATTCTCGTGCTGCTGATTTAAACGTTGGAGTTGCTTCCTGTGTTTCATCTGCAGGTCGACAACCTAAATGCGTTCAGATAAAGACTCTAAAAGAACCTTTAAATCACTGGAGATGATTTTCTGTCGTCTTCGAGCTGCTGTGAATTACAGACAGACAGTGTTTCACCGTATTTCTATATCATTTACTTTTTACTCTTTATTTTTTGGTGATTTTTTTCTCACAGTTTCCGTTTCCTCGCCTTTATTTTACCTCCACTTGTTCCAGTCAATCCGTTTAATCTTCACGTTCCCAGATTGTAGTTTCATCACCAAAGCTGCCAAAACAAGCAGTTAATAAAGAAACGCGAAGACGAGCCGGATCCCAATTTAAAGCATCCGTCGGCTGATGTCCATTTTAACCGCCAACAGTGGGCTGAACGAGATCTGTAGCTGATGGTTAGCGGGTCGGACGCCGCCGTTTGTTCTCCCCGATGACCGACCAGCTGCATATTTGTCCATGAATTATTAATATCTGTTCTTATTAAAGGGATGGAGCTGCTGCTGTCTGTCTGACTCGCTCAGGTTTAACAAGAGGCTGATGGAACATAACGGACGTTTCTGACAGATTCCATCGTTGTGGTGGGTTCTGGTCGTTTCTGAATTCATAAATTCTCTGTAAATAAGTTCCTCAGCGGCAGCCGGAAGGTTCTTCTGCTGTACGACTCAACATATTGTAGATGTTGAACTATCTCCATGTTGACAGCCTCCACAAACATCAGCCGTAGAAAGATGCTCCACCATCAGATGTAGAAAGATGCTCCACCATCAGATGTAGAAAGATGTTCCACCATCAGATATAGAAAGATGTTCCACCATCAGATGTAGAAAGATGTTCCACCATCAGATGTAGAAAGATGTTCCACCATCAGATATAGAAAGATGTTCCACCATCAGATGTAGAAAGATGTTCCACCATCATCTGTAGAAAGATGTTCCACCATCAGATGTAGAAAGATGCTCCACCATGCTGGATGTATCTCCACCAACTGGCTCCTCTGTTCTCTGGTTCTGATCCAGGCTGCATTTATTTGTTGGTCCACTAGGTTGGATTTTCCTCTCAGTCTAAAACTGTCCAAAATGATTAGAAACGTAGAAACGTATACATGCCCACATAACTTAAAACTTCTCTAATGTCAGATAAAATTGTCTAAATTGACTCGAAAGTCATCTGAAATAACTCAAACTGTCCAAAATTACTTTAAAATTACACATATCGGGCCACTTTGGACGTGTTTCTGTCATTCTGGACAACTCTGAGTCCCACAGGAGTCAAAAACACCTCTAGAGATGTAGAGACCAAAAGTATACATACCGACGTCACGTAAAACTTCTCTAATGTCACATTAAATTGTCCAGATTGACTCGAAAGTTGTCCAAAATAACTCAAACTGTCCAAAATTACTTTAAACTTGTTTAAAAATGTAGTTAAATTTGCACATTTCAAGTCAGTTTGGACTCTTTATTTTGGTCATTTTGGGCAACTCTGAGTCCCACAGATGTTACAAACACCTCAACAGACTTTTCGTTTCTCTGAACTCTCCATTTCTATTTTATTTTTTACAGGATTTGGTTATTTGTTGGTGCGTTTTTAAACAACATCTGTAGAACAAAGTGATTCTGATGGAATAGTCACGAATTTTAGGCTTAAATTTGGTTGATTTTTTGACAGAATGGCATTTTCAGGAAGACCAAAAAGCTATAAAATGCTCTGTTTTTACAGTTTCTGGCTGGTAAATGGTATTTTTTGGTGTTTTTTTGTTTGTTTGTTTGTTTGTTTTTCCTTGCACGCCCTTCGATCCTGTTGTTTTAGGCTCTGGAGGATTAATTATTGAATTATTCCGGTTTTTATGACGTTTGAGTCTCAGTGAAATCCCATTTTTGAACCTTGAAATCAAGATTTTGCTGCTTTTAACTGAACTTTTCTCTGTCAGATTGTGTTTTATTTGACTTGCTGTGGTTACTGCTTGGTGCACCATGTTTGAAATCCGTTTTTATTCTTCATACTGCATTAAAAAAATGCTGTTTTTTACAGAGACATGTAGAAGTAAAGGGGTTTCGATGAGATATCACAATGTTTGAAGCTATTTTGGGCTGTTTTCCTACGTGATGCGTTCACATGCTGTCAGAAAGCAGAAAATCTTGATTCTTTCTGTGTTTTATTTACAG
Source organism: Stegastes partitus (assembly GCF_000690725.1). Lineage (NCBI taxonomy): Eukaryota > Metazoa > Chordata > Actinopteri > Pomacentridae > Stegastes > Stegastes partitus. Next base: position 368,644 of record NW_007578041.1, on the reverse strand, counting down.
TTTTTGTTTTGATAAACGGTGTATTTCTGGCATCTTATTAAATCTTAAGGAAAACATGCTTCTCTCAGCTGCTGGCAGGTTTTGGGATGATTCACTGTTTTGGCTTCTTCACTGTGATTTAAAATAGAATATCTGATTATTTGCATATCTTTTTAAAAGCTCAATAGGTAAAATATAAGGATTTATTTGAGCGCCTGACAATCGGCTGAAGTTTTGGGGTTAAAAAAAAATCACAGTTTTTCCAGTAATTGGCCGGATAGAAAGCAGAGAAGATGGAGATGATTCAGTCTGACTCAGCGGTTTGTTCAAAGGCTTTAAAACGAGGCTTCAGATGATCCAGTTTGATTCTGACTCCTTTAGTTCTCACTGAATCGACTCTCAGAGCAGAGTTCTGCTGGATGTTCGGTTTATTTTCAGCAGAACTTCCCCCTCTGAGAGTCTCTTTGGCCTTTTCTCGGTGACTTAATCGTCTCTCACTCTGTTTTCCTTCCCGTCCAGAGACCAGCTTCCTCCTGGGAAACGCTCAGATCGTGGAGTGGCCGGTGGTTTACAGCAATGACGGATTCTGCAAACTGTCTGGTTTCCACAGAGCTGAGGTCATGCAGAAGAGCAGCACATGCAGGTAAAGCTTCACCTTCACGGCGTTCAGAGCTGCAGCGGCGCCTCGCTGTGACCAAACATGCATTAACGTTAATCTGTGCATCTGCATCCTGAGCGCTGACGTCCGCCTCGATCAGCTGCTGGCTTTGTGCGTTTTTAACGGTTTAGTAGCTGGAACAATAAAAACCAGCGACGTATTCACATTAAAGCAGCCGCATGTTTCCTGGATCCTGATTTATCCTGAAAAACATGAGTGACCGTGAAGGTTTTAACTCACATCCATCCATCGTTTAAGCTCAGAGAGAAACATTAAAGACTGTTATTTAAACTGTAAACTCTCTGAATGATAATCATAGGAGGCGTTTCCACGTGATTAAGAAGCTTTAACGCTTCTGTTCAATCAGCCTGTTTTATTATTCAACTTATTTCCAACTTAGTTTAATCAAACTGGGTCGAATAATTTCACAGCTTCGCAAATTAAACAAACTGATGAAATTAATTGAAACCAAACGACCAGCAGACAGTAAAGATGCGGCAACTCAACAGTTAGATGTTGTTAAAGAAGGATGTAAATGTGTAAATAATGTTTTTTACTGTGATTTTAGATATTTTCTGTGATTTAATTAAACAGGAAAAAACCACAAAATAATAATATAATTAAAATAAATATTTTTCAAATAAAAAAAATAAATACAATTTTAAAATATAAAATTTTCCCAAATTTTTAATACATTAAAACTATATTTTGAAACATAGTAATATAATAAATTATCATTTTATAAAAATACAGAATTTTGATTTGGACGGTATTTACAATTTTGGGTGGTTTTAAATTTTTTTTCTGTAAAATTTAAATAATACTTTTTACTGTGTTTTTAGATGTTATCTATATTTTTTAAAAACAGGGAAAAACTGCAAAAAAAAAAAAAAACACAGCAAAAAATGTACTTTTTGTTACCCTAATATATATAATTTTTCCTTAAAATATCTGTTAAATATATATATATATCTTTGTCAGATTTTAAATACATTAAACGTTTATTTTGATGGTCAAATATTGTAAAATAATAAATGACCATTTATAAAAAATACATATTTTTAATGTGCACATTATTTATAATTTTAATTTTGTAGTTTTTTAAAAAAAACATATTAACGTGAATTTTATTTTAAAATTTTTAAAATACAGTAAATTGTGAGAAAAAAAGGTTTAATGTTCATTTTTTTACTGCGTGTGTTCAAACTTACATTTTGAATGAAACTTATTTTGCTGCGTTTCAGTGCGGTTCTGGTCTGTTTTAAAGGTTAACATGTAAATAAATCTTCTGTGATTTAACAAATCAGAAAAAAAAATCTCTTAAATAGCAGTAAATTGCTCCAAAACATCCAGTTAAAGTGTTCAGTGTTCTTTTATCAAAGGTCTAATGTTGAATGAATGAATGTTTGAAGGTTGTTGTTTTAATAACGTTCCTGTTTGTGTGCGATGAACCGTCTCTATGAGCTGATCTGATAAAACGCACAGAACGCAACAGAAGCACAAAACCCAGAAATCACCTTCTGAAGGAGCGACTGTCTGAAATGAATCCAGCCTCCAGCTCCGTGTGTCGCTCCAGTGTCACTGAAGCCTTTTTAAAACTTGACTCCAAAGGACGGTTCGTCTCGGAGCCGACCGGAGGCCATGTCCTCGACCTGCCCGAGGATAAAAAGGTTTCCTCGGACGCCGAGCTGAGATTTATTCCTGCTGCTGAACGCCGAGAGGACAGAAAATCCCTGCGAGGGCTCAGACTGAGCGGCTGCTGCCTGACTGATGGAGGGCAGCAGCCAGTTACAGGCGTCCAGAGACACTTTTCGGGGAGTAATCTTTGATCTGTGGACTCCTGCGCCACAGTTTGGCTTCATGACAGCGGTGCAGAGACATCAGTCACGTGCACTGTAAAAAAAACAAAACCACAGGTCCTGCTGCACTGTAAGAAACTGGCAGCTTCCCCTCGTTGATGGTGCTCAATTTAAATGAGCTGTTTTCACAAGAATCATTTTATGCTGCAGTAAAATTAGACGTCTACAAATTATGTCAGTAAATTAGAAATATAAAATAAGTGGTTCCAAAGTCTTCACCTCCTTCATCTGCAGGTCCATCAGTGATCCTGTTGGTCTCCATCAGCCTGGACATCTGGACAGTTTCACCTCTTTCTTCTCAGGTTCCACAGGGATCATTAGTGAACAGAACCTATTAGGTCCAGACACGAACTCTCAGCTGGACTGATTGATGGAAAACAAGTCTTCTCCATGTCTCAGTTCTCCTGCAGACTGCATCAGGTTGTCCTCCAAGATTTCTCTACACTTTGCTGCATTCATTCACCCTCTACCTTTACAAGCCTTCCAGGCTGCTGCTGAGAAGATCCTCACATCATGATGCTGCCACCACCGTGCTTCACGTCATGATGCTGCCACCACCGTGCTTCACGTCATGACACTGCCACCACCGTGCTTTATAGTGGGGATGGTGTGTTTGTGATGATGTTCAGTGTTTGGTGTTCAACAGACATAGCTTCTAGTTTTATTCTCATCAGACCAAAGAACCTTCTTCCAGGTGACTTCACAGTCTCCACATATCTTCTGCTGAACTCTAGTCCAGATTTAATCTGAGCTTTTTCCAACAGAGTCTTTCTCTTTGTCTGCTATAAAGCTTTGATGGTGAAGAACAGACAACAGTTGTATGAACAGTGTCTAACATCTCAGCTGCTGAAGCTTGTAGCTCCTTCAGAGGACTCATAGGCGTCTTGGTGGCCTCCCTCACTCGTCTTCTTCTTGCTCAGTCACTCATTTCTTGAGGACGTCCTGCTAATAAATTCTCGTCCAAAAAGCCAAATCCAGTTGACCAGAATTCAATGTTGAAAAGCAGTTAAAGGGGGAAACCTCCACGGGGGATGAATACCTTTAATAGATGCTCTATCTTTAAATAAAACATCCGATAATAAGTTGAAATCTTCTCTCTTGCAGTTATGTGTTTTTTTAACTTCTGGGAATCCGTTGTGGTTGGTGTTTGGTTATTTGCGTCGCTCTGTATTCATTAGTTCCTGAAGACGCTGCGGCTGTTGGGGAGGAAAGTCATCAGTCAGAGTGATTATATTAGCACAGATTAAAGTGTCCTCAGCCCTTTAAGGGATAATTACAGCCATGCCAGGAAACGCATTTCTGCTGCCGCTGCATCAGTTCTTTCCATAAAAGCTCAACATAAACCTTTACGGTACGACACCGGGCCGCTGCAACCAGCCGATATACTGACGGAGAGTTAGAGGTGGAGGAGGTCGCGTTCAGAATCGATCGCTGCCGTTTGTCACGACGCTTGTTTCCTTTTCTCTTCCAGTTTTATGTACGGAGAGCTGACGGACAAGAAGACCATCGACAAAGTCCGGCAGACGTTCGACAACTATGAGTCCAACTGCTTCGAGATCCTGCTGTACAGAAAGAACAGTGAGTTCTGACAGAGTTACACTTAACTCCACGTCACTGAGTCCAAATTACTGTTGTCACCGAGTCATCTGATGAATACTTACTCAACCCTCTGAACAGCTTCTGGGAGCTTCTCTGCTCCTGTCAATGTCTTAACAACTATGACAGGAAGGAGGGACTTTATTCAGGTTTTGTGGAGGCTTCACATACTATAGATGTTTAGTTATTTCCATGTTTAAGCCTTTGCAGACTACTTCTCTCTACTCAGCTGTAGAAAGATGTTCCACCATGCTGGATGTATCTCCTTTCTGAGCCATGCTGTATTTTTTTTTTATCCATCCAAATACTCAAAACATGTCAGAAATTCCTCATCTGTCCAAAGCAGCATAAAATTGTCCAAACTGACCGAAGAATCGTCCAAAGTCACTGAAAAACAGTCCGACGTCACTCAAAATGTGTTCAAAATGATAATTATGAGTCATCATGGAGAAGTCGTTTGGGATTTTGGACACATTTTGAGTTATTTTAAACAAAATTTGAGTACTTTGGACAATCGTGAATCCAAACCCCAGAGCTTTTTACCAACACTGGAAAAAATTGTGGCTCCACATACTGAAGATCAACATCAGTGGAAAAATGTTCCACCATCAGATGTAGAAAGATGTTCCACCATCAGATGTAGAAAGATGTTCCACCATCAGATGTAGAAAGATGTTCCACCATCATCAGTAGAAAGA
>NW_007578041.1:356959-363752 GCF_000690725.1 Stegastes partitus | reverse complement strand
AAGATGTTCCACCATCAGATGTAGAAAGATGTTCCACCATCATCTGTAGAAAGATGTTCCTCCATGCTGGATGTATCTCCAACAACTGGCTCCTCTGTTCTCTGGTTCTGATCCAGGCTGCATTTATTTATTGATCCAGGAGGTTGGGTTTAACTCTTATTTTATAGGATTTGGTGCTGATGCTTTATTTTCTGAATGCAACACGTAGAATCAACGGATTTCAATGAAATATCACATTTCTGGCTCTTTTTTTTCCTTTTTCTGGCTAAAGCATAAATCCCTCGTGGTGCGTTCACATACCATCAGAAAGAAAGTAAAAAATCTGTTAATTCGTTTTGCATTTTCTTCACAATTTCAGTTTGATAAATGATCTGATTTCTTAAATCTCTTCATTTTCCAACCTGCTAGCAGGTTTTAGGGTTCAGGAGGTTGAACTGGAGTTGGTCACAATCAATGACAGTCGATTCACCAGTTTGGCTTCCTCACTGTGATTAACATAAAATCTCTTAATTCTTTAAAAAGAAAAAAGCTCAATCGGTAAAACACAAAGATTCCTATCAGCCGGTTGAAGTTGTGGAGTTAAAAGATCAACAGTTTTTCCTGAAAGTCAACATCAGTAATTGGTTGGAAAGCAGAAAGGTCAGCCGGAGCTCTTTATTGAAAGGGCAAACAAAAGGCTTCAGATGATCCGCTCGGGGGCTTGAAGTCGGACCGGCTTTAATTCTCACCGAATCCACGTTTAAAAAGAGAAATCTTTTCACAAACGGTGATGGAGGTTCAGTCATCAGACCCAAAATTAACTTTAATTCAGTCTTTATGGAGAACTGGACGAGTCTGAAAGTTGTTGGAAAGTTGTTAAATCAAACTGTTGTGTCTGTTTGAAGAGTTTCTGGCTGAAAAATGGGTCGTTTTGGTGTTTTTTTTTTTTTCCATCCCACCGTTGTTCTGAGGTCTGGAGGTTAATCAGGTTTTATGATGTTTCAGTAAAATCACTTTTTTTAACGCTGAAGTCCAGATTTTCCTGCTTGATTTGTTTTTGTGTTTGTTCTTTTTGTTTCTCTTTGTCAGATTGTGTTTTATTTTAGTTACTCTAGAACCTACTTGGTGCATTATGTGTGGGTTCTGTTTTATCTTCATACTGTCGGTTTTTGGATTTAAATCTTACTGAATATTATCCAACAGATAATAGACCAGGGGTGGGCAATCCTGGTCCTTGAGAGCCCCTATCCAGCATGTTTTAGATGTTTCCTTCTTCCAACACACCTGATTCAAATGATCAGCTCATCATCAAGCTCTGCAGAAGCCTGATAACGATCCTGATCATTTGAATCAGGTGTGATGGAAGACGGAAACATCTACAACATGCAGGACTGTGGCCTTCGAGGACCAGGATTGGACACCCCTGCAATAGATGGTGGTCAGATAAAGTGCTGATGAAATGGGAAATCAGTGTAAATGGTCACGACATGTGGTGCTCAGGTGGACGAAGGGTTCGTAAATCCTGGATCAGCACCAATGACTAAAGAGTTCAGATGTTCTGACCGGATCACGGCTCAGAACAAACGCTGCTGGAGGACGAGAAAAAAATAAAGATTGATTCTAAAACGGCAAAGATTTGCTGGTTTCAGCTTCACATGTCAGGATTCGCTGCTTTTCTCTGTTTCGTGTGAGTCTAACTGGAGCGTTCTGTCTGTTGTTCTGCTGCAGGAAGTCCGGTGTGGTTCTACATGCAGGTGGCTCCCATCAGGAACGAGAACGACAAGGTGGTTCTGTTCCTCTGCACCTTCAAGGACATCACGCTGTTCAAGCAGCCCATCGAGGACGAGACCACCAAAGGTCGGTGCTGGCTCCCAGCTCGGGACTCCGTTTGGGGATCTGAGGTTTTAATATCAGCAGAATTATAGAAACAGGAAGTGTCTGGTGGACCTTCTGGTTCCTGGTGTTCCCTTCAGTGAGTCGAGCCTCAGAAGAGATGATAGTTTATTCTCAGTAAAGAGTTGAATCAAGACGATGAGACGACATCTGTGAATAAGAACAAAATGAAAGCTTGTTGGATGTTTTCTGACTGGACGGATGGTCAGTGTCATGTTTTCTACTTGATGTATTGCGACTTCTTCTTGATCTCGTAACGTTTCTGCTGGTTCAGGTCAGACTCTCTCTTTCTGATATTTTCAGTCATCAGACGTCAACAACGGTTTCTGTTCGACCGGCTCAGAACTTTTTACAGCATCACACATGAAATCAGTGACTCCTTAGATTCATACATTCAAAAACATCAGCGGTAAAGTTTTCTGCAACGGAGGAGGTTGTGTTGCTGTCAGTAGTTGTGTTTGTCGTCCTCTCCCTGACTGATGCTCTGTGTCAGGTTATGTTGGTGGTTGTGTTGCTGGTTGTGTTGCTACCAGGCTGTGTTACTGGTTGTGTTACTGGTTGTGTTACTGGTTGTGTTTCTAGTTATTTTGCTGGTTGCGTTGTTGGTTGTGTTTCTGGTTGCGTTGCTGTCAGTCGTTGCGCTTGTTGTCCTCTCTGACTGATGCTCGGTGTCAGGTTGCGTTGCTGGTTGGGTTTGTAGTTATTTTGCTGGTTGTGTTGCTGGTTGTGTTTCTAGTTATTTTGCTGGTTGCGTTGCTGCCAGTAGTTGTGCGTTTGTCGTCCTCTCTGACTGATGCTCGGTGTCAGGTTGTGTCCTCGGGACGGACGTCAGCGCTGCTCAGTGTCTGTTTGCCCTTTGACAAGGATCCTGTTCAACACACATGTTCACGGGAACACGTGTGTCCGTGTTGTCATCGTGTGATTAGTTTATTCCTTCATGTGTGTAGAACTCAACACGCGAGCGGAGCGTGAGTGGAACTCGTGCTGTCACATCAGCGTGTCGACGTCTTTGTTAGTGCTGACGAACTTCAGGTTTACTTTTGGAATCTGACAAAGTCAATCTGTCAAGAAGACGTACAGATGTTCCAGATGTGATGATTGAACGTTCTCCTTCTGTTCTGAACACGTGTCCTCACTGTGGACTCAGTCTTCACTGCATTAGAAAGTCGAATAAGCTCCATGGAAACAAAGCAGCCATGGCTACACCCTAAAAGATATTCCTGTAAAATAACAACACAGAAAATCTGGCTGCAAGAATAAATCTATCAACAAAATCACAATAAAATAATTCTTATTTTTAGTGGATGTAAATACAGAGAAACAGTAGTTTTATGGTCAAACACTGCAAAAGAACAAATTACTCCTGTCAAAAGCATGTAGAGGTTTGGCCTCTTTGTCTTTTTTTTCTTTTTTTCCTTTTTTTTACAGTCATAATGTAAATTAATACTTTCTCATCCAACAAAACAGGAAACGTTTGTTTAATACCAGTTTAAAACAAACATTTTAAAACTTATTATACATATATTTTATTTAAAATAGCTCTTCCTTCCCAGGACTGTGCCTATAAAAATCACTTTGACCACCTCGGTGCAGCGCTGCTCTGCTCCCGCTGCTCCTGCTACACTTACTGCTCGTTAAACATTTACAGCTAACAGGTAAATTCATGCATCTTTTTTTTCTATGACTTCACAAGTTATCTGTAATTTAATAAAATGGAGGAAAATCTGTAAAATCACGGTAAATTGTTGAATTACAGTTTACAATCGGTCCTTCTCGATGAGGTCATGTGGTGGAGTATCCATGACGACACTTTGGGTTAATTTTCAGTGTAATTCTGAGACATTTTGCAATGAAGCAAAACAAACGTGTGAATATAAAAGATGCTGCTACACAGATGGTTTATTGTCGTGGATTCATGGACGGACCTTAAAACAGCATCTCCTTGGCAACCGGGCTGCACTTGACGGTTTTGGCGCTGACCGGCGTGCTGCTGTAGATGCTGTACAGTCTGGAGTGTTTCAGGCCACGCTGAGGCTGCAGCTACTGTACGTTCTGCTGGTAGCACAGATTCGCTGCTGCAGGCGTTGGCAGAGTTTTCTCGTGCAGGGACCAAACCTTCCTCTCAGCACCGGCTCGGGCTCGTCTCGCGGCTCCGAACGCCACAAACCGTCAGCGTCAGCCGAGCGGCGCAGATCGGCCTCCTCAGCTGGAAACACGACTGTACATTTAAGATGCGTTATCTCTGTGTGTTCCTGCCCCAGTTTCACCTCAAATTACACCTTTTTTTTTTTTTTCCATTGCCAGCCGCTCATCTGGCTGATTTTACCCTCCTTCATGTGCTCCACAATGCGCTTTGGTGCCACACATTCATCCATCAGCTGATAGTCAGATGTTTCCTATGAAAAAGAACACACATCTGCAGTATTTCCATTGTGACCCAGTATTAACGGGTTTTTGGAGCGTACTGGGTTAAAGAGTTCTCTGTGTGCACAGCTGGTAGCGGTTATCACAGTCAGTTCATCATTTCAGCAACAAGAGGAGCAAAGAAAAACACACAAAACTGTTGAAAACTAGTGAACATCACGTTGTTGTTGACGTTTAGCTGTGCACTAGGTCTCTTTCTATGACTTTAGCTCTGTAGTTAGCTTCTTTTTATGACTTTAGCTGGGATGTTAGCCTTCTTTATTTGCTTTAGCTAGGTACTTAGCTGTTTCTGTGTTGCTAACCTTCTTTTTCTGACTTTAGCTGTGCAGTTAGCGCTATCTGTGGCCTTAGCTGTGGAGTTAGCTTCCTTACTATGGCTTCAGCTGTGTAGTTAGCCTATTTTCTATGACTTTAGCTATGTAGTTAGCTTCTTTTTATTACTTTAGCTATGTAGTTAGCTTCTTTCTATGACATTAGCCATGTAGTTAGCTTCTTTCCATGACTTTAGCTATGAAGTTAGCTTCTTTCTATGACTTAAGCTGTGCAGCTAGCTTTCATTCTATGGCATTACCTGTGTAGTTAGCTTTCGCTCTACGGCTTTAGTTATGTAGTTAGCACTTTCTATGAATTTAGCTGTGATGTTAGCCTTCTTTCTTTCTTTTAGCTATGTAGTTAGCTGGTTTCAAATGGCTTTAGCTGTGTAGTTAGCTTTTTTTCTATGGGTTGATGTGTAGTCAGCTTTCTTTCTATAACTTTAGCAGTGTAGTTAGCTTTGTTTTTATGACTTTAGCTTTGCAGTTAGCGCTATCTCTGGCTTTAGCTGCGTGGTTGGCTTCATTACGACGACCTTAGCTGTGTGGTTAGCTTCTTTCTATGATTTTAGCTGTGTGGCTAGCGTCTTTCTATGACTTTAGCTGTGCAGTTAGCTTCTTTCTGTGACTTTAGCTGCGTAGTTAGCCCTTTTTATGACTTTAGCTTTGCAGTTAGCGCTATCTGTGGCTGTAGCTGTGTGGTTAGCTTCCTTACTACGACCTCAGCTGTGTAGTTAGCTCCTTTCTGTGACTTTAGCTGCACAGTTAACTCTTTTTATGACTTCTGCTGCATAGTTAGCTTTATTTTTATCACTTTTGCTGCGTCGTTAGTTGTCTTTCTGCGCCTTTAGCTGCGTGGTTAGCTCTTTTTAATACTTCAGCTGCACAGTCAGCTTTATTTTTATCACTTTAGCTGTGTCTTAGCTATCTCGCGTTTCTGTGCCTCTATGTAGCACTTTGCTCTGTCAGCACCTGTCCAAGCTTCACAGATGGCAGCTACCTGAGCCTGAGGCCAGACGACGTTTCAGGTACACAGCTGATCAGAATGACTGATGAGGCGCCTCAGGCATCAGGGCCAGCAGTTAGCTCGGTGAAACCGGTCATTTTGTTTAGCACAGTTGTAGCTGGACTCATATTATTCACCCAGTTTTATACAGTCTGTTATTGGGAATGAGGAAGTTGAGTCTGACTGACAAAAAAAAGGGAAATGCACTTTTAATTTAGTTGGCTTTCAGTTGTCTGGAAGAAAAATAAATGTACTGAACTGGGCTTACAGGTAGCTCCTCCTGAGGCAGCTCAGGATGACTGTTGGCCGCTCTTCAAAATCACAAAGTTCACCAACAACACTTCACAAAATATGCAAACTTAAGCTGCAATTTACAACAAGAGACAATTTCAATACCTGTCACAAATAAAAGACACTTAAACCTACAGCCCAGTCATGTGCACTCGGGAACCCTGAAGGAATCTGCACGCAACCCTGTTTTCCATCAGCGATGCAGCGGCCAAGACTCTCCTCCTGCACAAAACACACCGAGACACGGAAGCTGCTCTGCAGTTGGGAAACGTGCAGCGACGGCAGTCATTCAGCGAACGGAGGAACCAGAAAGCCTGGAGGGAAGCTGCCGTGTGCTGCCTTGTAGTAAACAATGTTTTTTTAATCCTACAAGAGAAAAGACTTTGAGGATGAAGACCAACTGGCTGGTTGAACTACATGACAAGAAAAGAGTCTCGTGCAAAGTAAACACAGAAGTAGTGTCAATTAATTAAAGATATTAAATGTAAAATACGGGATTGCATTCATCTCCTTATAAAACTCCTTAAACTCTGTCTGGTTCCACAGGGATCATGAGTGACCAGAACTTATTAAGTCCAGACACGAACTCTCAGCTGGACTGAGGTCTGGACTCTGACTGGGCCTCCAGAACTTCACCTTGTTGTCTTTAAACCATTTCTGTGGAGCTTTGGCTGTTTGCTTCGGCTCATTGTCTTGATGGAAAACAAGTCTTCTCCACGTCTCAGTTCTCCTGCAGACTGCATCAGGTCGTCCTCCAGGATTTCTCTACACTTTGCTGCATTCATTCACCCTCTATCTTTACAAGCCTTCCAGGCTGCTGCTGAGAAGATCCTCACATCATGATGCTGCCACCACCGTGCTTCACGTCATGATGCTGCCACCACCGTGC
>NW_007578041.1:344815-356849 GCF_000690725.1 Stegastes partitus | reverse complement strand
GTCATGATGCTGCCACCACCGTGCTTCATGGGGGGATGGTGTGTTTGTGATGATGTTCAGTGTTTGGTTGAGTTTGACAAGTTCTGCCGTTTAGGTTGTCGTTGACGCGACATGAACAAAGTCCTCTGTGCCGTTAGGATGTAAACGGCTTTAGAGTTTAATGAAGACGACATTCTTATCTCTTAGCAACAAACATGTGAATTAGACTTTAGCACGCCGGCTTACTGTATGTGGAAGTCAGAGGTGGCTGTGGAGTTAATTTAAACAAGTGTCTGGACTCGTACGATAAGCTGATACCTCGACTCTCCTGCTCGGCTTCTCCTTCAGCATCCAGGCTGCTGATTCTATAAAACAGATGCTACAGATAAACGTTTGCTTAGAAACCATCCAGCGTTGTTTCTAAATGCACAGTTCCTGGTGTGGAACTCGTTCTGCTCTCGTGTTATTTTTAGCGCAGGCCTTTCCGTTTTTCTCTTATTTTATTATTTTATTTCCACTCCCATTGTGCTCCATGGTGCTGATAAATCACGCTGTGCTGCGTTCTTGAGGGCAGCCGGAGCAGGAGAATCACCATTGAGGGGCATGAAGGCTGTTTGTTTGCCCTGGTGCTCGGCGTGAGGTCCTTCCAGCTCCGGGATGTGCAGCCTGAAGCCTGTCAGTTTGTATTTACACAAACCCAGACCGGCGCCTCCATTTTGCCTCGCGACCAAAGCGTGTCCGGGTCTGAGCGGGAGCGCGGCGGCTGCTTTCTGCGCCGGTGGTCCTCCATTATTCCCCAACACGTTAATGCACGGCGCTGCTCCATAATGCATGGCAGCGGCGGCACAATGGGAAGCATTTAGTCTGAGGACAACGACAAACACGAGCCATCAGCCCAGCTCCTCACTGTTGGGTTTATCTTGATTTGGTTAAATTCAACAGTCACAGTGTTTGGAGCTTTATGTACAAGCACATTTTCCAAACATTTCCAGGATGAAAACATCTTTTTGACTTTTATATTAGCGGTAGCTGCACCATCACGCTACACACTGTAAAAAATAATATAAAATAATGTTATAAAAGTATGAGAATCTGGCAAAAAACTAAAAATAACAACAAATATCTTTAGAATATTGGTGTTTTTATCTTATTTTTATCTTACTGTTTTAACAAAACAGTTCAGTGTTATGGTCACACATTGTAAAATAAAAAATATACACTTTCTAAAATGTAAGATATTTTTTTATGCAGTAAATGTGTCAATTAATACTTTATTTCTGTGATTTTACTCGATATTATCTGTAATTTAACATGACAAAAAAGTGATCTGCTATTTTTCAATCCTAAATATATCTAATTTTTCTTTCAAATAAAAAAATGCATCCGTAAAAATTAATTATTAGTTGATTTAAATACAGTAAAAATTGAATTTTACAGTCAAACATTGTAAAACAACAAATAATCATTTTTTAAAAAATGATTTTTTTATGTTACGTTATTTGCAATTTTGTTTTTTTAACATTCAACATGTAAATTAATAGTTTTCTCTGATTTTATTAGAAATAATTAACAAAATAGGAGAAAACAGTGAAGTATTTTCAATCCATAATATTTTTAAAAGACAAGTATCTATACAACGGTGTTTTTTGTGGCTGTAAGTTCAGTAAAAATACTTTAACTTTACAGTTAAACGTAAAACAACAGATGGTCATTTCTAAATTTACACCTTTGGATCTTTTTCTTGTTTTTTGTGTCTGTTTTGCGTTTTTGCTGCTAAAGCTTCATTTTTTACAGTGTACAGGTGAACACATCAGCTCCTGTGTTCGGTTCCGTCCTCGGTTGGTTATTTTGGGTCATTTGAAGTCGTTTTATTTTGCTAATTGAGCGGTTTCCCTCACTCAGAACTCGGCCCGGTAAATAATTAAGCAGCAAAGTGCAGCTTCGAGCTAACAGGAAGTGGCAGCTGGAGTCCTGCGTGTGAGCAGTAAGTCAGAGCTGCAGCTCGCTGAGTTTAGTTCGGCTGTCGTCGGCTCTGAAGTCTGTACATCAGCCCGAGTATCAGCCTAACGGTCGTCTGAAGGCTGTGTTCAGTGTTTACTGCCCCAGAAAAGGAAATGAAGGTCCAGATTCAGATCCGGTTCTGTCGCTGCAGAGGTCATCTGGACTGTCGAGGCTAAAACATTAAAAGAACGGTGGAAAACTTTAATGTTAGAACAAAGAAAAACATTTAAAAATAACTTTTAAAAATGTGTTTGAAGCTGATTTAAATACAGTAAAACATTGTAAGTTTACAGTCACACATGTAAAAGAAGAGATTTCTATTTGTAAAGCACTAATATTTAATGTGGACATTATTTATAGTTTTGTCCTGTTGGAATGTGTTATCTGGATTTTAAAACAATCTCTCGAATAACAATATAAAATTGATTTATCATTTAAAATTTTATATAATACACATATTTTTTCTTTCAAATTACTGTAAAATAATATTTTTGGCTGATATAAATACAGCCAAAAATATTTTAATTTTACAGTCAAACACTGGACGAGAATTTAATACAGATTTCTGATGTGGATTTGCAGTTTTGGCCTTTTTCTTTGATGAATTAATTCTCTTTTCAGTGATTTTGTTATCACTTAATTAAAACAAACACCAAAAAAGTCTATAAAATCACAGTAAATTATTACAGAAATACAGTTAGACTCAATAATGCTACTAACAGCCTTATAATTGTGTGAAAAATGTTTTTTATTAAGAATAAATTGAATTTATGAGATAAAGTCCAAAACATTTATGCAACAGTAAATATCTGAAGTTTTATCTTTTCCCTCCTAGACTTTAAATATTAGTCGTGAAAAATACCAGCATTAAAAATAAACTTTACAAACGTTGGTTATTTGGTGTTTTGCTTCCTGAACCTCTACAGATGAGACCAGACATGTTTCACTGTTTAATCAGGTATATTAATCTGATATATTTATGTCTGATTTAGTGGAGAAACATCTCTAAAGCTGCAAAATGTGAAGTTCAGTGTCTGAGGAGAGGAAGCGAACAGCCTGAGATGTTTCTAACGACATCCTGGACGACATAAAGTGAGTTACATAAGAACCGCTGCAGCCATTTAGCTCCAGGAAATGTATTGAGAAACAGCTATTGTGGCTCCGCAGCTTTATCTGCACAGCACCAGCTTTAAATACCAGCGTCTAGAAGCTGGTATAAAGGAGGCTGTACAATGAGAGCAGCCGGAGGGAGCTCCAGTGATTGGGTTCAGCAGCAGACTGATGTTCAGGAGGGTTTTATGAACCTCTGCAGGCCGGAGGGTCAGGAGCTGCTCTTCATCGCCGCTAACGCTCCTTTCAGAGGGTTGATGCCGACGTGTGGAGGGACTCTGCTGCTCTCTGGCCTTTTCAAACATTTGGTTTTATTTTTAGAGCATCTCGTCCAGCAGCAACATCAGGAACACACACAGAGCTGTAACGTAGAGATCAGATACACAGAAACCCAGCGTTAGCTTCACGGTTAGCAATGGCTAACCGGCTACGTCTCTACTCGCTGTGGGTTCGTTTGTCTCTGCAGTATGAAGTCTTCTATGGAAACAGAGCAACCATGAAGAAGGAGAGAGAATCAGTCTGATCCAGCTATAAAGACAAAAAGTAGAATTTCTTCTGGATTTCATTAACGAATAAGCGCCGCTGCTGTGGCTCACCTGGTTGAGCTGGCGACCCATGTGCGGGGCTCTGGTCCCCAATGCAGCAGCCATGGGTTCCAATCCCGCTCATGGCCCTTTGCTGCAAGTCCTTCCTCATTCTTCTCCCCCACTTTCCTGTCTCTCTCTTCACTGTCCTATATAATAAAGGCACAAAAGGCCAAAAAAATAAAAATTAAAAAACTGGAATCAACAACCATGACTAGAAGGAGAGAGCTCAGGAATCTAAAATGAGCCAAAAACGATTTAAACCTGTCCAAAGTTACAGAGGATTTTCAAAAATACCCCAAATTTACTGTAATGTAACCCAGAAACTGTCCAAATTTTCCCAGAAAATTGTCCGAAATGACTGATTTTGGACTTTTTTGACTCTTGAGTCCCAAAGTTTTTACCAAATTTGGAAAAATTGGAGGCATGTTATAGATATTTAACTATTTATGGTCTCGACAACCTTGAGAAAGATGTTCCACCATCATCTGTAGAGAGATGTTCCACCATCAGATGTAGAAAGATGTTCCACCATCAGTTGGATGTATCTCCAACAACTGGCTCCTCTGTTCACTGGTTCTGATCCATGCTGCATTTATTTATTGATCCAGTAGGTTGGAGTTTCATCTCGAGTCTAAAATTGTCCAAAACGATTAGAAACTTAGAAACCCAAAGTATACAAACCCACATAACTTCTCTGTCACATGACATTTTCCAAACTGACTCAAAAGTTGCCCAAAGTAACTCAAGCTGTCCCAGATTAATTTAAACTTCTTTAAAAGACTTGATTTTAGCTAAAATTACACATTTCGAGCCAGGTTGGTCACATTTTTTTTTGGGTCATTTTGGGTCATTTTGAGTCCCACTGGAGTTTAAGTCTAAAATGACTCGACACTTGTCCAAACTGACTCAGAAATTCTCCAAAATCACTCAACATTGGTTTAAAATGACCGTTTTCTTGTCACTCTGGAGAATTTTGAGTCTCTGGTCATCTCCTTCCTGCTCAGTAGAAACACTTCCTGCAGTTCAGCCTGAAAAGTTTTTGGGTTTCTGGTTCCTTCAGTTGATCAGAGACGCCCAGATGTTCTGGTTTGTCGCAGGATCTGGTGCGAGCGGTTTAGTTTTTACAGTTTATTAAAAAATGAAGTGATTTTGATGAAACGTCCTGATTCTGACGGAACCACGTGATGTGTTCAAGGTCTGCTGGATTTCTGTTTCCACAGTTTGAATAGTGTAACTCTGGCAGTTTTGTCTCTGGGCTTCAGGCCTGTTGTTGGGTTCAGAGAGTTAATATGAAGAGCAGCATTTTGTTCATTTTGTTTTCCTGTAACCAAGTTCTGGACAAAGGTGAGAAAGCAGAGTGTATATCTATTGCTTAGAATGCTTGTTTTGCATTTCCTCTGCATTTATAATGAAGTTCATGAACAGGGCACTTCTTAAAAAGGCATGATGAAATGCTCACCTGCCTCTAAAGGAAGAGGATATTAATCAAGGCCATGAAGCACAGTAAGGGCATTTCAGACTTAACCTTTAGACAAACGGAGACTCTACATGGTGTAGATGCTACTTTATTTATTGATTTATCCATTTGGTGCATTTCACTTTCCTCTCAGTGTAAGTTTGTCCAGAACTATTTTAAACTTGTCCAAGGAAAAAAAAAACAACTCAAAATATGTCCAAAGCAACATAAAATTGTCCAAACTGACCCAAGAATTGTCCAAAATAACTGGAAAACAGTCCAAAGTTACTCAAACTGTGTTCAGAATGACAATTATGAGTCATTGTGTAGAAGTCTGTCGTCATTTTGAACTCATTTTGAATCTTTTTCAACAAAATTTGAGTTGTTTTGAGTCCCACAGGTGCTGAGAGGTTTTAACACATATGAAAAATATTCAACTATTTCCATGTTTAAAGCCTCCAGAAACCTCAAATCTAGAAAGATGTTCCACCATCATCTGTAGAAAGATGTTCCACCATCATCTGTAGAAAGATGTTCCACCATCATCTGTAGAAAGATGTTCCACCATCATCTGTAGAAAGATGTTCCACCATCATCTGTAGAAAGATGTTCCACCATCATCTGTAGAAAGATGTTCCACCATGCTGGATGTATCTCCACCAACTGGCTCCTCTGTTCTCTGGTTCTGATCCATGCTGCATTTATTTATTTATTGATCAAGTTAATTTTTTTTTTCTTTTCAAAAGTGTCCAAAATAATTTCA
Source organism: Stegastes partitus (assembly GCF_000690725.1). Taxonomy (NCBI): domain Eukaryota; kingdom Metazoa; phylum Chordata; class Actinopteri; family Pomacentridae; genus Stegastes; species Stegastes partitus. Next base: position 350,953 of record NW_007578041.1, on the reverse strand, counting down.
AACATGTTTAAAGTGACAAATTTTTTTTTCAAAAATTCACTCAAAACTGTCCAGAATGACTCAAATGTTCTTAAATTATTGTCTAAAAGTACTTCAACTGAGTCAAATTGACTCAAAATTGGTTCAAAATGACAACATTTGAGTAATTATGGACTGTTTTATGTTGTGGACAGTTTTATGTTGTTTTGGACAGTTTTGTGTTGTTTTGGACAGTTTTATGTTGTTGTGGACAGTTTTATGTTGTTGTAGATACAGTTTTATGTTGTTTTGGAAAGTTTTATGTTATTGTGGACCGTTTTATGTTGTTGTGGACCGTCTTCCTCTCCGCTCTGAGGACACACTGCCTGCAGTTCAGCATTAATCTGTCAGATCAGTCTAAACTCAGCCACTGTGTTGTTTTTGTTGTAAAGCGACCGACTGGGAACGACTCCATCGGGCCTCCGGTGGCCGGTGGGAGCTGTGGGAGTATTTTGCTGCTCTGGTGAATCCCCTTCGGAGTCGTGATCGGGGGGATCCGATGTTTTGTTCTGGAAGCCCGTTGACGCTTCATTAATCCGTGTCTTCTCTCTGCAGGATGGACGAAGTTCGCCCGGCTCACCAGGGCGCTCACCAACAACCGCAACACGCTGCAGCAGCTGGCGCCCATCGGCAAGCACGAAGTCAGCCACAAGCAGTCCAGGCTGGCCGAGGTGAGAGAACAAAAACACCGACGCAGCACAAAGATGCTCTGCTCAGACTTTAAAGCGCAGGTAGCCATGGCAACAGGTTCTCCTGCTTCACACTTGGTTTGGTTTCTGCTGGCGATCCAACATCCCCCAAATATTCATCATCATCAACACATATTTAAACATTGGTGATTTATAACGGCATTAACTCTATTTTTTTGGCCACTTGGGGGCAGCAGCAACACGACGCAAACACAAGGATAGATTTAAAACTTCAACACGACTTTAATTAAACTTTATTTCAATGTGATGAAATTGTCGCAACAAATGCGGTTATGAAAACGTCGGTTACCATTAAATATCTGTGTAATATCATGTTTAGTTTGTTTTTTTCACAGAATCTGGTGCAGCTGATTTTTGGGGGGGGCATTTTTTAAAATAAAAGACGAGCTTAGATTTATTTATTTTTTTCTTTGGTGTGCGCAAAAGAATAATGTTTGGACTCGGCAGCAAAAAGTTTGCATCAATTTCCAATGAAATGATGTCCAAACAACAAACGACACCGAGCTGAGAGAGTTAGCTGTCCTCTACAATCAGATGTGTTTTAATCACTTAATGACTAGCAGCATAAAAACGAGTGTTTAAGTTGATTAGAAATAAAAAAATAAGTTGTTCAAAGTAGTATGTTTTTTAATGTTAATTAAAAGGATTTAAAACATTTTCTCATGTACTTAGCAGCGTCAGGTTTGGTGCAGAGCAGCTCGTCTACAGTCACTTTTCCAATAAGAACATCTGCCTTAAATCATGTGTAGATAAAGTCCAGATGTCCAAATAAATATAATATATAAAAACACCACAACTGAACTTTTAGTCTTTTGGGTGATTCTGCAGATCTGAAGATCTCAGTTTTGCTCTTAAGGATCAGTCCAACCCTTCAAATTAAACCCGCTCCGAGGAAAACACCCTCAACTTGCAGTGAAGTCTATTTCCGACACCAGCTGGGAGTTAATTCCTCCGCAGGACCTTCAATGCACGCTGACTGCAAACATGCAGCTCTTTGCATTACTTCTGCACAGATAAAGCTTCGTATGAAACATTAACCACCGCGTTCGGAGCACTTCCTGAGCGCCGAGTCAAAGAAACCGCTCGCTTGCATTAACAGCTCGGAGCCACGCCTTCGGTCCGTCCGTCCTCGCACGCTAGCTTCAAGCCGCCAGACGCAGCGAGCGGCGGATTCGTCGTCGCTGCCGCCGCTGCGGGTTGCGGGTCGTCATTAATATTTCATGCGGCTCGCGGAGACGCAGTCGGGGAGGTTCGGCACTCTGAATGATTGTGACTGCTGCTGGAAATTTAGAAAATGGATTTCTGGCAGGAGAGAGAGGACGGAGTTCAGCCACCTGTTTTATTCATGACGGCCCAAGTGTGTTGGCTTTAATCACGGTTTGTTTGGGCTTCGTTCCTGCTCCGAGCACGAGAAGAGGTGTGGCTTCAGGTTTAAAGGTGTCAGAGAGGAGAAGAATGAAAGAAAGAGAGGAGCATTAAGGAAAGTAGGTGGAATAAAGGACCATGCAGGAGAAGGAGGGCAGGAGGGAAGGACAGGAGGAGACGATGGAAAACCTCCAACCTTCTGTTATTCTGAGGCTCATCCAGCTCAGTTGATCCTTCCAAAAATATAACATGTTTCTGGAGAAACTCGTGATCTTAACAAACTTAAACAATTATTTCTCGGCATATTAAAAAAAACCCTACATCTTATGTGAATTATGTCAGTTTTCCAGCTTTTTTGCCGTAGTTGCAGTTTTGCAGGGCAGTTCGACGGATTTTAAACGTTGTTGCCGTTGCTCTGTAGCGTTAAGTTGAAGTCTCAGCTTTACCTGCCCTCGTTCTGGCTCAGCCGTAAAGTCTCTGGACTCCTGTTTGGAAGGTTGAGGGTTCAAGTCCACCAGGATTCCACTGCTGGTTCCTTCAGCGAAGCTTTTAACCCTACCGGCTGCTTCTGTGCGCTGACATGTGAAAAGACGCCATTTTGTTGTGAATTAACAATAAAGTTGAATCTTAAATCTCAGTGTAACTCTTGTAATGTGACTTCAACAACTTCTGTGTCATCATACCTGATATGACTGTCCCAGTTGAAGTCTTCTTCTTGTGCAGCGCTGCTCTGCTCCCAGTGCTCTTGTAACGCTCCTGTAACGCTTCCTTGAAGTCCCAGTATGTAAACATGCCAAACGCTGTGTGCAGTAGTCGCTGAGTATCTTAAACTGCGTCATATGGCAACCTTTCAACTTTCTTTTTGGGAAACCAGAAGAAGTCGCAGGGAGAAAAAAAATCTAGCAATTAGAGTCAGATGAAAGGAACAGTTGTGGTGTTGAAGAAACGAATGTACGTAGACTTGTGAAGACCACGTGTAGACATGACAGACGTGAGCTGAGAGGCTGATGAAGAAGGAAGTTCTTCCTCTAGAAGCAGAACCTTAAAGTGCCACTGAAGTCTGATCACATGGACAAAGAAAAGGCCTTCTGGAGGAAAGTTCTGTGGTCAGATGGAACAAACACTGAGCAGAAACATGTCTGGAGGAGAGAAGGTGAGGCCTTTAACCCCAAGAACACCAAACCTACCATCAAGCATGGAGGTGGCAGCATCATGCCCTGGGGCATTCTTCAGGAAAACCTGATACCATCATCAGAAGGTTGATCTTGGACACAGTTGGATGTTCCAACCAGACAATGAGCCCAAACACACATCAAAGTGGTGAAGAAATGGTTCCATCAGGCTGGAATGAAGGTTCTAGACTGGTCTCCCCAAAGTCCTGACTGAAACCATCCAGAACCTGTGTACTGATGAAGAAACAAGTCTGAGTCAGAAAGACGACAAGTTTAGTTGAACTGCAGCGATTCTGTCCAGAGGAGTCAAAGATGAACCAGAAGCTAGTGGACAGAACCAGAAGAACCCAACTGAGATGAAAATGGACATGTAACCAGATATTAACATTTGTGTATGTTTGACTCAACAGATTTGATTGTATCTCCAGAAGACCTTTAATAAAATAAACAAATTGGAAACTAAAGATTGCCAAGACACACATGGTTTTTCCAAGTGGATGGAAACTTCCAACCAAGTCCAACCATAAAAGGGCACTAGAACATATCCTACAACCAGAAGCTGGTGGGCGGAAACCAGAAGAACTGAACTGAGGTGAAAATAGCCAATCAAATGTTAGTGTTTCTGTACGTATAGTTTGGATTCAGCAGGTTTCTTCATATTTCCAGAAGACCTTTAACAAATCTATGAAAGAACCAAAATGCATAATTGTTTCTTTTTTTTTAATTGTTCCATCACAGAAAATTCAGAGTTATAGGAGTCATTGGAAACTCAAAACTGCCCTGATGTACATGGTCGTCATAAACGGATGTAAACTTTGGTTCGTGACTGTCTGTCGTGCCACACTGCAGGTCATTTGTGCTGAATGTTATCTGGACGTCCTCAAGACTCCTCAGGACGTTCCCGTCGCACTCCGCTTGGACAGTTCGGCCCTGAGGGACGGGCTCACATTGCACCAACAAACGCATGTTGAGCAAAACAGCGAGAATCCTCTGGTCGCCGTGATGGTCTCTCTCATGAAGGTTGAATCATCCAGCTGCAGAATGTTATGTTTGCTCTCGCCAGCGATAACAGAAACATCTGTAACGCCGGTCCTGATGCTGATCCCATGTTGTCACATGGCGTCCTGACCCGTGACGCTTCCTGCTCGCATACGTGGCACATGTGACCGCGTTGTTGCGCCATTAACATCCATCAGCGTCAAATAATTGCTGCTTGTGGCATCGACATCAAAGGACACCTTGTTTTGAATCTGAGCAGCTTCGACGAAAGTGTACGTTTGGACGCCTGGGGAATGAAGACGGCTTCTTCAGTCTGTTTATGAGGGAGCGTAAGGTGTGTAGGGGGGAAACAGGAAATGAAAGAAATGAACCTAAAGGGAGAAAAAGCAGCAGGAAGTACAGAAGTCAGATATTATTTTCTGTCAGAGAGTTGCATAATGTTCTTAACATGCGCAACAGATACTACGGCTGTTTCTCGTCTACGTTTGTGAGAAGGCTCGTTATTGCGCCTCACGATGCCGCTGGGCTAATTGGCAGACTTAATTCCTGACCAGAGGCCGTCTGATTGGCAGCTCTGACGAACTGGATGATAACACGGAGCTGCTTTGTTGTAAAACTCGCCGCTGATCCGCTGATCTGCCGCTTCGCTTTGTTGTTCAACATCAGACCGAATCCCACTGTGAGGACAAGCGAGGCTAACGGAGGAGAGAAGCGGGCCTTCGTGATGATTTAACAGCATTTGAAGTGGTACTGACAGGACCAGTGATATCTCAGTTGCGTGGTTGTTGTTGTAAAAACCCTCTTGATGTACTTGTTGCAGAAGTGAAAGAATTACCAGTATGGAGGAGAGGTAGAGGTACAGCAGCAGCTTTAGAAGTGCTTCTAGTGGCAGCAATAAGCAAGGTAGTGGTATCATCATTACAGGTATAGAACTGCAAGTAGTACAAATGATAATAGGTGTAGTAGTCGGAGTAGTGCCAGAACTGAAATGCAGTTTTTGGTAGCGGTAGTACAAGTGTAGAGGCGCTATAGCGTTAGCACAAATGCTAGTAGATGCTATAGTATAGGTACCAGACAAATGAAGAAGTGTTAGTATTGGAAGTCAAGGGATATGTAGTAGCAACATTAGAATTAATTGAAGTAATAGTACACAAGTGTTGAAGTGTAAAGAGTAATGATTGGGAAGAAAAGAAACTAGCGAAACGTGAAGGGAGCCCTTGTCCTTGTGGCATTTATGTGTTTGGAGAGAAATCCCAAAAAACAGGACAATGAGGAGGTCGTGGCTCGGAAAGAGAAGCCAACCCGGGATGCCAGTTTTGTAAAGGGAGCTAGTGTCATGCTGATCAGGACGTCATTTCATACTGCGTTTCCATTGGTTGGTTAGTTGACGTAGGTTGCATTCAGCAGTCTTTGTTTGCAAGACCATGACAACGGCCGTCCTTGAACCTGTCTCACAGCATGACATAGGATGATTCTCTCATGATTGTGCAATTTTCGGTCTTCCAAGATGAAAGATAACAGTTTGGAGCGGGTTTTACAAAATTCAGACAGTGTTCTACTGGAGCTTTACAACAAGGTTCAACCTATAGAACATTTATTAACAGCTTGAATGTGGAAGTGCATTTTTTCCTGAATGCACTGCAGAGCTGTTAGGATTTCAATCATATACATTGATATATTTACTATACTTGAAGTGTATATTATCAAGAAAGTGGTACCGCTTTGGGACCAGATATCGGCTTACACTAAATATTAAATGACAGATTGGATCGGGGCAAAAATATCTGATTGGGATGTCCCTAGTAGTAACCTAACTCTAACCCATCTGTAGAAAGATGTTCCACCATCATCAGTAGAAAGATGTTCCACCATCA
>NW_007578041.1:329007-344403 GCF_000690725.1 Stegastes partitus | reverse complement strand
CATCAGATGTAGAAACATGTTCCACCATCATCTGTAGAAAGATGTTTCACCATCAGATGTAGAAAGATGTTTCACCATCAGATGTAGAAAGATGTTCCACCATCCTCTATAGAAAGATGTTCCACCATCAGATGTAGAAAGATGTTCCACCATCAGATGAAGAAATGGTGTGCATAGTATATTCAATAGTAAGATTCTGTCGTAGTCCCAGTGAAAGAAGTAGAAGTGTAGATGTAGTTCTACTAGGTGTAGTGGTAGTAACGGTGGTAGTAGTGGGGATGCAAGTAGTACAAGGTTCTGTAACAGTAGTAGTACTAGCATAAGCAACAGTAATGGCTGCAGAAGTTAGTAGTAGTAGTAGTACTCAGTGGTATTATCAGTAGTGTGACTCGGGGTACGTGCAGTAACTGAGTACTGAAAGTGGTAATAAGTGCAGCGTCAGTGGTACTAACAGGCCATTCGTATCAGTGGTGGCTCTTTTGTGTATTTAGGGGTATTTTCTTATTGAATAGTAACGAGCATTCATGTGTTGTGTTCGCGGCTGCAGAACCAGAATAATATCAGAATAATGTGTCGTATAAATAATGAGTTTGACGGTTAACGTGCCCGAAGACAGAATCGAACCGCCGCCCGCTGTATTAATGCGCAGTCGGCAAATATAAAACACTTTCCTTTTTGTTTGTCACCTTCGCATCTGATTTCTTTTTTCCCTCGTTTCGCCCGTCTCTGTCTCGTTTCCAGCCAAATCTTATTCATAATGCGATTCTGTCACCGTCGGCTCTGGACAAACGAGACGAATGCAGATGAAAACCGGAGGAAGAACTTCTCTTGGCGGCGTCTCGCAGCGGGAGGTGATTGTCGCACAAACATCAAGCGGAGTTTCTCGTTGACTTTTTCCTTCTGCGTCCCTTTCATCTCATCGCTAATTTAATTTCTCTTTTTTGCCTTTTCAGAGGAGTTAGATGTTGGAAAATAAAGCTGCAGAAACTCTTCCTTTGGCTTCTGTTGGAAAACATCATGTTAGAGGGGGCAGAGACGCACAGGAAGCGTTTTTCTAAAATGTTTATTTGAAATCTATCCTGAGACAATAACGTCTTAATAATTAGATGCATTTTCAAAGTCTGCATATTAAAAAAATAAGCATCATTTTTGGAAGGAGAATGAGAAAGAAAGCACGTTATCTTTTAATTTCTGGATTTTTTTAAGTATCAACTTAAAACTGGGCCTGAAGACAGAAAGAAGAAAAAAAAAAAAAAACAGCTTTCATTTCTGAAGCGGTTATTTAAATATCTCTGACTGTGTGGAAATTTAACAAAATTTAGAAGATATTAATTGGTTTTGTTGGTATATATTCAGAAAAAAATAAATTATTATTAACCAATTTTAGAAATATAATAGATATTTGTACAGAATATATTCTGAGGGGCTGCAGGGTGGCGCAGTTGGTAGCACTGTTGCCTCGCAGCAAGAAGGTCGCCAGTTTGCGTCCCGGTGGGGGCACTGGAATCTTTCTGTGTGGAGTTTGCATGTTCTCCCCGTGCAGCGTGGGTTCTCTCCAGGTTCTCCGGTTTCCTCCCACAAGGTCCAAAAACATGTAGAGGTTCATTGGTGATTCTAAATTGTCCGTAGGTGTGAATGTGAGTGTGCTTGGTTGTCTGTCTCTAAGTGTAGCCCTGTGATAGACTGGTGACCTGTCCAGGGTGTCCTCTGCCTTCACCCTAAGTCAGCTGAGATAGACTCCAGCCCCCCATGACCCTAATGAGGATTAAGCGGTGTATAGATGATGGATGGATATATTCTGTGGCTCCTTAAAACACATTTTTATCGGAGAGCGTTTCCTGATTGTATTCAAGTTTTATACCTTCTTGCTTATTTTATTTCAATTTTAAATTTATTTTATTGAAAAGCACTTTGTGTTTTGAAAAGTGCTCTATAAATAAAGTTTCTTATTATTATATTATTATTATTATTATTTTTCTGTTCAACTGTTGTACGCTGATGTATTTCTAATTTTTATATATATATATATATATTTTTTTTATCATGAGCTGCTTTTGTATTTCTAGCGTGTTTTACCATTATTTGGCTGATTATTGTCTGATTTCTTTCAAAAATCTAACAAAACGAATTCAAATGAAACTTTACGAACAGATTTGATCCTATGCAGTAATTAAATAAGCAGATATGAAGCACAAGTGGCCTTCATGTACCCACAGTGCATGGAAAAAATATTAAATATACATAGAAAAAAGCCCACATGGTGCAGGTTACGACTAAAATCTGACACGTTTACAGTGAAATCACAAGCATAGAAATGTGAGATATGGACTAAACCCAGAATGTTCTACACGTTCTGTGGTTACTATATCTAAATGAGATAATTGCGACACTGGATTGGATTTATTTGAAATTGCTGTTTGTAAAATGCTTCACTGAAATTCACAAAGAAAGGAGAAAAACTAATTGTGCAAATGATGATAAACTTTTTTCCAAAGCACCTTTTAAAGCTGGAGTTCCAAAGTGCTTCACAAAGTATTAAAATACAGAAAATATTGAATAAAGCAGCAAAAGAAATAAAACATTAGTGAATAAAGCAACAGTGGAAGAACCAAGCGTGAGGAACAAAGAGTTAAATAAACGCAGGTGGGTTTCTAAACGCGTTGCAGGTAAACGAAGGTTCAACTGGTTCATCTAATACGAAGTGAATTAAAGTGAACATCTGAAGAACTCATTTAAGTGATGACTTGGCAGCTGAAGCCGGCGACTCAGTAAACTCTGATTTATATCATGTGTTTGCCAGTAAAGCAGGAAGTCATTTGTTCCTCCTGATTTGCATATCGTACATTTACTGGCATGTTTTAATCGATTGAACCTGTTTTTAATCAACTCCTGGACGAGACTCGGTCAACCCAACAGAGTGTCTTCTGGTCTCCAGGTCCTGCAGCTCAACTCCGACATTCTGCCTCAGTACAAGCAGGAGGCGCCCAAGACGCCGCCGCACATCATCCTGCACTACTGCACCTTCAAGACCACGTGGGACTGGGTCATCCTCATCCTCACCTTCTACACCGCCATCATGGTGCCCTACAATGTCTCCTTCAAGACCAAGCAGAACAACATTGTGTGGCTGGTGCTGGACAGCGTCGTCGATGTCATCTTCCTGGTGGACATCGTGCTCAACTTCCACACCACCTTCGTGGGCCCCGGCGGCGAGGTGATCTCCGACCCCAAGCTCATCCGAATGAACTACCTGAAGACCTGGTTCGTCATCGACCTGCTGTCCTGCCTGCCCTACGACATCATCAACGCCTTCGAGAACGTCGACGAGGTACGGCCTGGGTTTTTCTTTCTCGGCTGTTTGGGGTGAAGAAATAGAGAAGTCTGTGTTTTGGTGCATCGCTGTCAGAGCAGGTGTTGAGTCAGTGGACAGGAAGTGTTGAAAGGAGTGGAAGTGGTGAATCCAGGAGATTGGATTGGAGTCATTAACTGATTGATGTGTCCTGCTATAGTTATACATGAGGTATAATTCGTAAGTTTATTTCAGAGTTCCTGGCAAACCATTTGTAACGTTTCAGAGCTTTTATTTTGTTAATTCGCTCTAATTGGTGGAAAACTCCGTCCATCCAAACATAAAACCACAGCCGTATAAAAACCGTAGAAGATATCAAAACACGGATTCAGACGAATCGCATCCAAAGCCTTGTGACCTGTTTAAACCTGGCCGACCTCCCATTCATTTCAATGGGGATTTTTTAATTTAGTTTTGAAGAAGTTCGTAGAGACCGTACAACGGATAGCTAACAAAAGTCACCACACCACATTGAGGTGTTGTTGACTAAGAATAAATACCAGAGAGTCTCAGAAAACTCCTGTTTCTGAAGTTAAAACGGAACCCACAAGCTGCAAACTGGATAATCGGTTATAAAGACCGAGTAGGATAATCTCACATCAGCTCTATGCATACAGTCATGTTAAGGCTGAGCTGAAAAGATGTTTAACTTCAATCTATGCCCCCAAAGTGCATGATTTCATATAAAATTAAGGCTAGAACATGTATATTAATGATTAAAATTAGAAGATATGAGATGGTTGTTTTCCATTATTGTATTTCTGTCACTCTAGCTGCTAGAAAATGACCATCAATCCACAGTTTCTGTAGAAGTCCTTCATGGATCTCACAGCGTGTAGATGAAGGTGTGATGGAACTAATCCAAACTGTCAAAACACAGCCGCTGATTTAAATCCACGCCGAACGTCATGACGCTGCAGAATCGAGCCTCTCGCCATCAGCCGAGCATCCGGATCGACCGAAAGGCGATGAATCATGGAGCCGTCGGCAGTCTGCTGAGTCATGCTAAATGTCCGTTTACAACATGTAATCTGCATCTGCATGACTCATCAGAATAAGAAAAAAAAAACCAAGCTTACTTCATGCAGGAGTGAAAACATTCAGGCTGAAATCAGAGCGGAGGTGGAGCAGCAGGTGTGAACAGGCTTTTACAGAAGAAAAAAAATCAACTCGGCACATTGGGAGGTCAGTACAAGTGAGAAAAATTCTGTAATTAGTGAGAGTAGACGCCATTAACCGGCTAACAGGTCACGAGCTAATAGCAGAAGTTCTGACGTTAAATCAGAGGTTTGTTTCTGTGAGGATAATGAAGTGTGTTTGGGGAGAAAAGGTGTCTGGATTTGGGATTTAGTTTGTTGCTTGTTGTCGTTTTCCTGTATGGATGTTAGCATTTAGCTCAAACTTAGCTACTGTTTGTCTCGTTGTGGTTCGCAACACAGCCGCAGCCATTTTTATCTGATGAGCTTATGAAGCTAACTGATCAATAATTGATTTTGCATTAACGTCTTGAAGGGTTCAAACCTACTTTATATACAGTTCAGGCTTTTGTGCTAATTAGTAAAGGTTAGCATGCTAAACGAGCCGCCTCTGTTGCTGTTTGTTCCTGTTTGGATGTTAGCATTTAGCTCACAACCGCAGCCATTTTTGGTTTAGAGCTAATTGATTAATAATTGATTTTGCATCGATTCTTGTTGGCTCAGATAATGGCTTTGAAATTAGAGCGTAACTGGGGTTTATGTCCTTTAAAATCATCATTAAAGTCCAATAATGTTCAGTGTGCTGACGGGTTAAAGGGCACATGGATGTGTTTTAACCTGTTAGCATGTAAGAGATAATTACCCTCGGACTGTAGCTTTTATTTTCTGCTGCGACTAAACCTCTTATCGAGTCTGGTTTCTGGGACAAGAGATGGAAAACACACCAAAGACGACTTCCTGCAGATTTCAACTCCGGTGTTTCCTCCCAAGTTTTCACAGATCGAGCTTCTGTTGAGTTTTTTGGGCAGTTTTTTGATCTTGAATCTGTTTAACGGAGTTTTCGTCACGAGATCAGACTCATTCCAAGTATTTTTCACGGCCGCTTACCCCCGTCAGATAGCGGGGAGTTATCATCAATACGGCCTCCAGTTCGTTAAAGGTGATTTTCCACTTGATTTCCCACCAAATTAATTAAACCTCAGCCTGAGTGGAAGCAGCAATCAATGGAGAGACGTTCTTCATGTTTCAACATTTTCATCTTTTTGTGGTGAGAAACCCACTTCAGTGCGTCTGCGCTCAGTTTGTGGGTTTTATTCGAGCACAATCATCCATTATTGAGCTCGTATGTACGTCTGCTTGGTGCCAAGTCGGGGGTTTAATCACACGAGTGCTCGAGTGCCAGTAATAATAATAAAAACCAGCGTTTAAGCTGCCAGCAGCTGAATTCTCAACATCTATTAATTTTTCATGGCAGCGTCTCGTTTTCCACACCTCCCTCAGCGTTTTATTCTTGTTAACATTCGGACCGACACGACTCGCCGAGATTCCGATCCAGACGCTTCGACTGTAAGCGGATCCGAGCGGCGCTCAAAGTCGCAAAACAAATTAATTCTGGACGCTCACATGTGTCGCCTACTCACCGGCCATGAATAAGTCCTTCATTTGGTCTCCTAGTGCGTAGCTTCTCATTGTTTTAAGTCCTTTGTTTCCTGTTTTTCATCTCTGGGAAGCTTTTTGTGAACCGTAGCTGGAAAGTTTAGGGTCGGATTTGGAACTTTTGAAAGCAGCGATCGAATGACGACGCTGCTGCTGAGGAACGATTCATGTAAAACCTATTTGGTGCCTGAGAGAGCAGAAACGAATACAGTCGTGACTCGATAATCCGACCCTTAACAATCCTAAACCTTGCTATCCAACAGTTTTTAAGAAAAACGAACAGAACCCATAAAACTAACTAAACTAGCATCAGCAGCCAAGTACTACCTGTGTGTTTCGGCCACCCCGGGGTGGAAGTGTCCCCCGACTATGCTGAATTTTTGGATATTCATCATTAACTGGATCTGTGTTGTTCAGACTGTCTTGAAAAGACCAGATTCAGGTCGCGTAGGGGCAAAAAAAAATCTGATCTGGGTCATTTCAGCTGCAGTCTGAACGTATTTACCTTTGATGTCAACCGATGGCCCCGTGCACCATCACACCGGTCAGTTCGGCTGAAATCCAGCGATGCTTAGTGTTCTAACAATACACTAGTTATTATAACAACTATGAACAATAATTACCAACTAATGAGCCTTCCAGCATCAAGCCCTCCTTGTATCTGGACCTCCGTTGTGACAATCCGACATGACAGAAGGATGTTTTACGTTTAGAGTCGGATTATCGAGTCATGACTGTGCTCTTCTCTGTGCAAACGAACGGTTTATATCATGAGCAGCTTTGCACAAGTTTGTCAAAACCTGATGCATTTAAATCAACTCCGATAAATTGGTTAATTTGTTCTCAACACAACCAGGAGCACGTCCAGAGATTTGTCAGTGGAGTGGCCGCGGAAAGTCATTTTAATAATTGGTTCCTTCTTTTCCAGTGAAGGTTGCTGATTATCTGATGTGCACCAACTCATAGGGGTAGAGATATTATTTAATCGGTCAAAACAGTCCACGAACAAGATATTTAGCGTTTTATTTGAGGGGCAGAGTTTACTTCTGATTTCAAAATTGCAAATTCTGTCCATGTGTGATGATAATTTATCAAACGACAGCAACTTGTGGTGCAATAAAACATCTTCTCGTTGCCTTATTTGATCATTTATTGGTCGACGCAGCCACATTCATGTATAAGCACGATGAAAACAGATGGTTTCCTTCATAACACAACCCGGCATGACAGAAGAATGTTTCGACTCAAGTGATTTACCTGCAGCTCAGTGGGATTCACCATCGATCCGTCCTGTCTGCATGCGGGGGATGATTAATGATGATAGCTCATTAACAGAGCTACTGCTGCCGTCTGATGCTGCAGAAGTTTAATGAACTCAGAGGAAATAATTCTAAACAGCCGACGAGCCGACCTTCAGTTTCTGTTCATGTGTGGAGGTTTTTGTCTGCAGCTCTGTCAACTGAAACTGTTTTGTCGGGATGTTCAGCTGCTGTTGGAGTCGTCGATGCTGAGGTTGCGTTCACTGAAACTTGGAAAACGGAGCTTCAGACGTCTGGTTTCATTATTATCTTCACCCTAACCTGGTGCTGACCCGACTCTCCATCAGAGTTTGTTAGACTCACGTTTGTCGTCACATTTTCACTCGTTTCGTTTGGGTTCTCCGGTTGCTTTGCATGCCACACGTTGTTGCCATGGCTACCTGTGTTTTAATCACACCTGGAGCAGCAGTTTAAGTGTCCAATGCGTCCCAACGTGCTCTTTAAACGGACCTCCAGCCGATCGGAAACCCTCCTTGGCTCCGGTGTGACGTTAAATAAGGGCAGCGGTCCTCTCGGGAAGCTTTAAGTTCCAGAAAACATTATTGGTCGAGTAAACAAAGTGTGTAGAAGGAATGAAGTCCCACCGCAGAGGATGTTGGATTCAGGGGTGATATTGTGACTCAGTTGGTTTTGAAGCAGGTTTTTAGGAGTTTGGTTGTTTTCTGACTCGGTGTCTGTAGGGTCTCTGTTTCCTCTCCATCACCGGTTCATTCTGCCGAGAGGAAATCGATGCTGCGTAAATCTCCAGCCGCCGAAGACGTCGCAGTCTCGCTTGGCCTCTTTGCTAAATGGACGTTTTTGTTGCCGCATTCGCCGGCTGAAGGAAGAGGCCCGACGGCGACTGAGGACAGCGAGTGGGTGGCTCAAGGTGCCGAGTGAAAGGAGATTATTACGGGCTGGATTCCTCCGTCGACGCGTCTGGTGGCTGGAACGGGCAGCGGGTATTTTTAGTTGTGTTTTAATGCAGGATTCACGACGCTGCTGCCAAGCTGCTGCTGCTGCCAACGCGAGTACAGAAGCTCGAACACATGAAGGTTCCTGCTGCAGGAGCCTGAAGACACATTCAGGGTCCTGGATGGACGAAGTTTTACTGCAGGACGACGTTCAGAGACAGTGACAGTGTTCTGCATCACTGTGGCTATAAATGGTTAGAACAGATCTTTGTTTCATGATTTATTGACTTTCTAACCCTCTAACCTCCCAGGTCAGGGTTCGTTATGTTATATTGAAAAGAAATCTCCATTTATCAGAGCCAGAAGCTGTTAAAAGCACAGAAACAGAAACTTGAGCGGCTGACGGAGCTTTGGGCTGCGTCGTCGTCGGTGTTTCTGGACGTCGAGGCGCCGCAGGAAGCCCGAAGCCACCAGGAGCCGATGGAGCTCCGAGGTCCGGTCCGGTCTGACCTTTCTGCATGTCGACGGCTGACGGAGCTGAAGGGAAGCCGAGCATGAATTTAACTCTTAAAGCCGTGAGAGGAACAGAAAATTCTGTTGGTGTGTGAAGAACGATTAACAGAAAAAACATCAGCTGTTGCTATAAAATAGCCGTAATTTTTCCATTTTATTTTACTTATGTACAAGAACATATCAATAAGTCTCTGCAGTATTAAACAGGCAGAGGTACTACAGCTAAACTCAAAAACTTGATTAAAACGCGTCTCCAGAATGACTCAAATTGGTCTAAAGTCCTCAAAACATTTTCATATTTTTTCAAAATTGAATTGTCAAAAAATACAAAACAATTAAAGACATCTTGAAAATGACAAAAATTTTGTGTCCAAATTACTTAAAATTGTCCAAAAATGATTTGAAACTTGTCCAAAACACGTTGACACTTGCTAACTCAACTCCCACAATTCTCTCTGCTGCCAACATGAACTTGCTGTAGTCAGAGTGACGCCTCCTCTGGTCTCTACAGTATTAAACAGGAAGAGGAACAACCAGGTACTTCCGCAAAGCTCAAAAACTTGACTAAAACATCCTGAAACCTCTCCAAAATGCCTCAAAATTGATCTAAATTCCTCAAAACTTGTTCATATTTTCTCTGAATTGAATTGTTCCTAAAGATTTTTTTTTGAAAATGACTAAACTTTTGTCTAAAATGACTTAAAATTTGTCAAAAATTACTTAGAAATTGTCCAAAATGATTCGAAACCAGCTTGATGCTTGCTAGCTAAACCCCCACAATGCTGTCTGCTGCCAACATGAACTTCCTGTCGTCTGAGTGACGCCTCCTCTGGTCTCTACCGTATTAAACAGTAAGAAGCTCCACCTGGTGGAACAACCAGGTACTACAGCTGAACTCAAAAACTTGACTAAAACGTCTTGACGTGACTCCAGAATGACTCAAACTTTGTCTAAAATCCTCAAAACTTGTTCATATTTTCTCAGAATTTAATTAAAACATTTTTTTTGAGTTTATCATGCACTTCATATCAACATTTGAACGTTTCTTTTTTTTAAACTTTTCCATAATATCGTGCGGTGTTTTTCACTACTTCAAACATGCAGCACTTTTCTTTTACTTTTTAAAGAAAGTGGACTGTCTAAAGTCCTGAGTTGTTGAGTTTTTTGCACTGTCAGGATCTGCAGCGCCTCAAATGCATATCAGTCTCTCAGTCATCTCCATCCAATGTATGTATATATTCAGCTTTTATGGCTCCGCTGCAGAAGATGAATGCCGTCTGTGCGGTATTGTGTCGACGCCGAATCCCTGAGTCAGCCTCCTGCTTTCATTACGGTCGTGTGACATCTGTGACAGCTGTGATATCCGCCACTTAGCGAAATGAAAGTACGGGAGAGTAAACAAGTCAGAGTCTGGTGTTAACATGACAACAGCGCAAACTGTCGAATCCCTGAAATGTCTTCGTCCTCGTGTGTTCCACTTTCTGCCTTTTGGCTCGTGCAAATTGAAAAGATTTTAAGACGTTTCTGAATCTTTAATGAGCGTCAGGTCGACCCCTGCCGACACGTCAGGTCTTTGAAACGAAGCAAACGTCTTCCCGGTGTGGACGTGATCTCCGTCCGTCCACAAACAGCTCCTCCACACTTCGCTCTCGACTCGAAGCTCTTTTCATCTGCGTCCTGTGGCGACTCGGTTCGGAGGCATTTACATACGAGCTGGGAAGCGTCCGAGTCCCAGCGGAGGCCTTTGAAGCTGCAGAGAGGCAGGAAGAGCTGCCCGGGATCGTGGCTTCAAAGAGCCCGAGAACAGAAGGAGGCAGAGAGCCGCTCCGTCCGGCCGAGGTGGAAACGATCCGAGTCAGAAAACAAAAGGAACCGAGTCGGACCCGGCAGCAGAGTCGGATTAATTGGACTCGGAGATGAGCTCAGAGGCAGGTCGAGGTTCACCTGAATGCAGCAGTGTGACTTTCGAGGCTAATTTACAGTAAAATTAACCTGCAACGGTGCATTTGTAGGTTTTTCTCTGTTTTATATTGTTGTGAATTGATTATCTTTGGACTCAGACAGATTTTTTTCCCTGATTTTTCTTTATTTTTTTGCTCCTGTTAGAAGAAATAAATTTTCTATGTTTACAGAATAATAATAAAAAATACTTTGGCCTCACTTTTTGTTATTTTTGACAATTTCTGACAATTTTTCTGTCATTTGGAACAAGTTTTTAGTTGTTTTGGAGAATATTTTTGTCATTTAAGACAAATTGAAATAATATTCTGAATGAATTTTTTTTAGTTTTTTTATTTTTAAATTTGTCTTTTGTTTTTTACAAATTTTAAGTCATTTTGGACAGATTTTTTTGTCATTATACACTCATTTTATTTATTTTAAATGTATGTTGAGTAATTCTGGATAGATTTTAGTCGTCGTAGACACATTTTCAATCATTTTAAATGTATTTGGAGTCATTTAAATTTTTTTTGAGTCATTTTGGACAGAGTGTTTATCATTGTAGACACATTTTGGTCTATTTTAAATGTTTCTTGAGTAATTTTAAATGTATTTTGATTCATTTTGTTCACGTTGTTTTCATCTTTGACATATTTGAACTCATTTTGAAAACAATTTCAGGCTTTCTGACAGGTTTTAAGTCATTTTTCAAACAGATTTTCTGAGAAGTTTAAAGTCATTTTGCCCAAGTTGTGTAATTTTAGACAAATCATGAGTTATTCTGAACGAGTTTTATGTAATTTCAGATAAAAATATGTCAAAGTGGTCAAATGTCTGCATCACCATAAATCTTTCAAGAAAAAAGAAAAGAGGTTTTGATCATTTATTCCCCAAATATTTAAAAATGTTAAACAATGTTCAACACACCGGTAGAAATGGACGTTACGTTTTATTTTGAACTGCAGTTCAACCTGATTTTTGTCACGCGACTGTTGGTCACAGCTGAATCATTCATGGCTTTGAAGTTGCACCAGGGAGTGCAAAATGTTTCTTTTTTCACAGAATCTGGTTAAATCAATGCTTTATTTTTGGCATTTTTAAAAAAAAAAAAGTTTTTCATGGAACACGTAGAATTATGTGATTGTGATAAAAACATCACGTGGTAAGTTCTTTTCTTGACCTTTTCTGTTTTTACTAATTTGAGCTGATAAATGTAACACATAACTTGTTTTTTTTATATTGCCGGCAGGTTTTGGAGTTCAGAGGTTTAATTTCAACACATTTCTTGTGTTTTAGGACTGAATTATTTACAGTAAATTCCCACAATAGGACTGTTTTGACTTGTGTCTAAACCTGCAACTAGGAGAATGTTTTTAATAATAAACTGATATATTAATACAGAAATACAGGGTTCCTGATGGCTGCGTGCTAAATATACAGCAAGACTCTTCTCTGTAGATGTATAATTATCTGTTTTTTAAATCTAAACACTGCGCACTTCATCCAAACCTTTAATCGCTGTGAGTTTGACTAAAATCTCAGCTAACAGTTATAAATATGAAATCAATCCCTGCAGCGCGGGCTGTAATAGAACCGTTTCATACTCTGTGATTTCGCCGTATCGATTCCTTTATTAGCAGAATGAAACTAAGCAGCAGAAACAAAATAATGGAAGCAAATTGTTCAGGTGGGATTTAAAAAAGAAAAACACAAACCCTGGAGGCTCATAGAAGTGAAAGTAGCTTCATAAGCAGATATAAAAGTCATTAATCTGCAACAAAATGAGCAAACACTCCAGTATTTATGTGTGTTAGTGTAAAAGACGTGCTATAATTTAGCTTCTGCTCTTTAAAACTCCCCAGCTGCTCCTCCGCTGGTTCCCCTTTACCTTCCTTTAAATCCACTGACGGCTTCACGGCGACGTTAACTGCCGGTAAAACGGTCGATTCTCCTCCAATGATTAACTGCTAAATTACTTCCAATCAGGCAAATTGGCCGAGCGGCCTCCTGGAAGGACCCGCTCAGCAGCCCCGACTCGTCTGGTTGGGGTTTTTTTTGTTCAGATATCGTAACGGCGTGAATCAGCTCCGTTTCGTTGCAGCGACTTTCATGAACGTTTCCAGGCTTCTCCTCTGATCCTCTGATGCTCCACTTCTTCAAACGAACCCCAACAGAACTTTCAGGAGCTCGCTGCAGCCTGATCCACTTCTCTGCCAGTTTTGTGGGATGTTTCAGGCTCCGGCATTGTCTCACTTGAGGCCGATTTACCTCCGTTTCACCTCTGCGGAGGATAAATTTGATATCTGGGGTCTCAGTTCGGCCCTGATTGTTCGGTAACGTGAGGAATTCACGGGTTCAGTCTGAAACTCAAGATGAAAAATGTTGGATATTTGAGTCTGAACCACAAAACCTGCCGGCAGCTTTGAAGGCCCGTCGTGTAGAAAAACAAGCTACACCATTTATCAGAGCAAGAAACTGAAAGAATAATCAGATTTTCTTCCACTAATCGTGTGACAGGCAGAAAAAAATGAACAAATCTAAGCTTACAGTCACTCTGTTGTCAGTTTTATTCAGAAATTTACCATCAATGAAACCATTTACACCAGATTGTGTTAAAAACTAAAGGTTCTGTGTGTTTTAGAAGCAGCGTTGATCTGCAGCCGCGCTACGATAATTCAGAGGAAAACCAAACCTCCTGGATCAATAAATAAATGCAGCATGGATCAGAACCAGAGAACAGAGGAGCCAGTTGTTGGAGATACATCCAGCTGATAGTGGAACATCTTTCTACATCTGATGGTGGAACATTTTTCTAGCGTTGGCTGAATCAAAATTGGTGCGAAATTGCTCAGATTGCCCAAAGTTGCCATGTTGGACAAATTTTAAATTATTTTGGACATGTTTTGGGTCATTTTGGGCTTTTTTTTGAAACTCTTAACAATTTCTAGACAAGCTTCAAGTCAATGACGAATCATTTTGGACATATTTGAGTAATTTTGTACAAGTGTTATGTCATTTTAGAAATGTGTGTGTTGTTCTGGATAGATTTGAAATAATTTTCGACGGAGAGAGAAATCCAACCTGTCCAATCCAAGTCTGGAGAGGTTGTAAAAATGAATCTTTAATATGTGCAGCCTTCTTCTTTTTTTTTTTTTAACCAGTGTTGGTAACACCGGTGGGCATTTTTCAATATTTGCAAAATAAATAATCCAAAACTCAACTTTTCCTCCCTTTTATTTAAGATTTATGGGAACAAACATTTGTCCACTGTGATATATTTTTGTTCAAATCGACTTCAAATTTGCTCAAAATAACTCAACAAAATGTGGCCAAAATGACTTAAAATTTGTCCAAAATGCCAGAAAATAGTTTTAAAATGACTCAGAATACATTAAAAATGTCTTTAGAGTTTGTCTTAAATGACAACTTCTCCAAAATCCTCTTGAAAGCCACCGAAAATGTGCTCAACATGGCTGACAATGGTCAACAATGACGAAAACATTACCACAATACTGTTATTATGGTTTCATATTGACAGAAGACATCTCTGGGTTCTGTCCGTGTTATTTGGGGCCATAATGTCGTGGCAGTTTTTCCTCGTCGGCTTTTTTGGGGGCTCGTCCGGGATCTCGAACCGTCTCCTCCTGTTTCGACACAGCAACCCAAACAGACCAGAACCAGTTTATTCAATGCTTTAGCTGACTTCAGGTTCTGCTTTTAGCATCTGTGCAGCTTCTCCATTTGAAACAGATCAGTCCATCTACTTCAGGTTTTAACTACCTTGACTTTTGCTTTTTACTGGTTTGGTTTGTCAGCTCCGTTTGTTCCGTCAGCTCTCAGATGTCTGACATGTTCTCATTCATTTCTAAAGTCCATTTTCATGTAATCAGTGTTTCTTCGGTGCCCACTTCCAGTCTGAGTTGACAGGTTTCTATTGTTCTGTTTCTATCGAGGTGCAGGACTGAAAAACGAACCTTCAGTGAGTAAAGAAAGTGTTGAAGTGAGGCTGGAGGTGAAGGAGCAGCTTCCATTACGTAACACTGTTAGATAACCCCGCTGGCTACCGCTTCATCTGCTGCTTTGTGTCTTCGCTTCCAAACGAGGAATGATTACTTTTGTGATGTCGGCAAATATTTAGCTGCAGGTCGAAGCGAGTCGGCTGCTGCTGCTCTGCTTTGTTAATTGTGTTAAAACGGCGCCTCGAGGTTCCTGCTGCTGCTGCTGCTGAACACAAACCGTGTTGTTCTCAGACGTTTGTGTAGAAACGAGGATTAAAGAGTCAGAAAACCAGCTGGACCTCTCAGAAACTAAGAGGTCGTGTTTGAGTATTGAAGCCTGACAGATGTAAGGTTTTATAGAAACCGAGTTCTAGTGGCCTTTACTGGTCGGACCCATACAGTCGTTTCTATACATGAGTAAAAACCAGATGTGTCTGGAAGTTTTTGGTTTCCAATTTGTTTATTTTATTAAAGGTTTTCTGGAAACATGACAACATCTGCTGAGTCAAAGATATCCATACAGCAATGCTAATATTTGGTTAAACGTCCATGTTCTCCTCAGTTGGGTTCTTCTTCTTCACCACTTTGATGTGTGTTTGGGCTCATTGTCTGGTTGGAACATCCAACTGAGTCCAAGATCAACCTTCTGCTGATGGTTTGAGGTTTTCCTGAAGAACATGGAGGTGATCCTCCTTCTTCATGGTTCCACTGACTTTGTGTAAAGCTCCAGGTCCACTGGCAGCAGAACAG
>NW_007578041.1:310452-328697 GCF_000690725.1 Stegastes partitus | reverse complement strand
CAGCTGGTAGTTTGTGTTTCCTTCCTGATGGTGGCAGTAACACAGCTGGACCATGAACTTTATGCTGACAAACATCCCGTTTAACAAACTTTTTCTTTTTGGTTTCCAAACAAAGTGAAGAATCCAGTTTTCTACGTATTGCCTCCATTTCATTTGGTCCAGATTTATTTTAAAGCTTTCGAGCTTCGATATGAAGAAGTGAACTTAGAAACTTTGGCAAAGTTTTTATTTCAGCTGCAGGTAGATCTCTTTATATTTCAGCCTCCCAGAGTTTAAATCTGGTCTCCGAGGCGACGTTTCTTCTCTGCAGTGATGCATTTTACATGAAGCAGCAATAGTTGGTTCACCAGAGCTGAAGAAAAGCAGCAACAGGACGTGTGTTGGACTCTATAGAGAATCAGACTGAACTCCTGAACCTGAGTTTGCCAAAAAGTAAGTCATATGTTTTATTTTAATAAAATGTAAACACATCTAACTTTTTGTTTTCTGAGCCAAAACAGTGAAAATGTGTTTGTTACATAAATAAATCGTGTTTCCCTCAAGTTGTAAATGAAAATGCAGTTTAGTTTTTAGGAGCCCGGTCTGGATATGATGGTGACCAAAGACAAGAACAAGACCAACATTTCCTCTTTTAAACTAACAAACAAAATAATTAGAAATCGGCTGATTGATATATTTTTTTCTCCTCTTTCTGTTTTAAACCAACAACAAACAACAAAGTGGGCGAGTTTCTCTGTTTTTCCAGCGGCCGTTACCGTTTAAAATGAAGTGATGAACGGCTTGGTTTTGGTTTGGAGGGCTTCCTTTGTTTTGTTTTTGTTTCAAACAAAAAATGTTGAAACTTGGCTCATTTTATTTTATTTTTCAAATATGTTCCCAAAAATTGCAAAACTAAACCCATTATTCATTTCCAATTTTATACCAACAACTAAAAACAAACAAACAAAAAAACCCAGAGAGAAGAAGTTACATTTTTTTCAATTAAAAAGCCCAAATTTTCCATTTATACCAAATATGAAAATAAGAAAGCTGGCTCATCTTTACATTTTTTTTGCATTTTAAACCAAACAAAGAGAACAAGCACATTTATCGTTTGTGCTTTTTAAACCAAAGAAGGGAAAACTGTGCCCATTGTTGTTTTTGTTGTTGTTTTTCTATTTTAAACCAAGAAACAAACAACAAAGGGAGAAAACTGGTGACATTTTTTTGTTATTCTAGTTTAAACCACAAACCAGAAAGTTGAAAATTGGCCTAATTTTATTTGATTTTTTGAAGATGTTCCCACAAATTGCAAAACTGAACCCGTTGTTCATTTTCAATTTCATACCAACAACTAAAAACAAACAAACAAAAACCCCAAAATACTAAATATGAAAACAAGAAAATTGGCTCATCTTTACATTTTTGCATTTTAAACCAAACAAAGAGAACAAGCACATTAATCATTTATTCTTTTTGAACCAATAAACAAAGAACAGAAAACTGTGCCCATTGTTGTTGTTTTTCTATTTCAAACCAAGAAACAAACACAAAAATGAATAAAACTGGTACTTTTTTTTTTTGGTTGTTCTATTTTAAATCACAAACCAAAAAGGTGACAATTACCCCAATTTCCATTTTCCCAAAGTCCAGTCACCTTAAAAATCAACTGTTGACACGTAGTCTTTGGTTTGGTTCAATCCCGTCCAAGCAGTTTCCATTTCAAACCAAGAACTGACCGTTTTTCTCTCAGAAAAATGGACGATCCTTTACTTTTTAGTGTAGTGGAGACATCGTATGTTATAACACACTGACGGCGCCGGTCTGGGTTTCCTACATTCACTGTTCCTGCTGCTGATTCTGAGCTTCAGTCCGTTTGGGGAACAAACCCAGTGAGCAGAAAAGCCCGAAGCGTCAACACTCGCCGTATTTTTCACGTCAGCGAGTGTGAATGGGACGAAGTAAACAAACGGCGCCGCCACTCTTTTCACGGCGCTGCTGGACCGGCGGCCTCCAACACGTCGGCGCTGAGCGGCGTGAAGGAGAAAAGGTCCGTCCATAGGCTGGAACATGGATTCAGGGGAAGTTCTCACAATAACACTCCAACGTAACACAAAGAAACACAAAAGCTGCCGCCCGGGCTGTTGGTTGTGGTTCGCGGCCGCTTGTCGAACACAAAGACGCTTTTGTCGTGGTGGTTTGAAGCCCAGTGAATCGTACATGTGGCAGATGGCTGTTATTCCACAACATCACATCATGGAAGGGCTTGTTATCGTGCAACAAAAATATTGTCTGTTCTCAAATAAAAGCTTGTTTTTTTTGAGTTGTTTAGTTGATTGTGAGTCCTAATCCAACACCACTGTTCTGATGATACTTAAAGGATGTTTAAATCAATCCAGGGCGTTTGTTTGACATGTGAGTAACTCTGAGGAGGTTAATGGTCGATTCCTAGTTCATGTGTACGATGATTCAAACAGGAACATCAGCACAAGACAAAAGTCTACTCTGGTTATTTTGTGTTATCAGTTCATTAGCAATTGACTGATAATGCTGCCAATTATTGATCAAGAAAGTTATGTAAACTTAGCATCACTGTTATTATATTTGAAAGAAAATATTCTAATAAAAACTACTAATTGACACGTTGACTGTAAAACAACGAGGCCCAGACGAAAACATTTCCACAGCAGAAACCCTCATTCATTCTTCTACAGTGTGGCCACGGAATTCCTCACTTTCACTGTGTTTAAATCAGCTGAAAGTGTCATTATTTCTCAGATATTTGCTGTTATTTTTACTGGTTTTCCATTTCTGAACATTACAGTATTCCATTTTTTTAACCTGATTTTTTTCTGGAACTCTTGCTGCTGATTTCACCAACTTTTCTTTTTTTTTTGTGTGCAAACATCTGAACTGCGTTGTCATTTACATTTCACAAGAAATGCAATTTCATTCAAGTTTTCAGGAGTCATCGTTGTTCGACTTAAGTTTCATTCAGTTGGCTGTTTGTTTAAGTTTAAAAAAATATCACGGTTTGGGTTAAAATACGACTTTTTTTTTATTGCATGTGACGCTCCATTTTCCAGGTCAGCCTCTCTAATATATGACTGATGCAATTAAATAAACAGCATTTGACACATACTTCTGATAAATCACAAACTATCACAATTAGCAGGAGCTAAATTTCCCCAAAGCGTAGTTAATAATATAGTTTAGTTGGACTGTGAGCTGTCACGCTTCACTAAACCCTCCTCGTATTGATGCTTTAACTCGTGTCGTTTGTTTTTTTAGTTTCATTCCAACTCTTTCCAAACTCGACGCTTGTCTCCGTTGAAGCTTTCAGGTTCATGTCTTCAGTTCCTGATTGTGTTCTGGGATATAACGACAGGTTACAGGGGCCAATGAGTGCCTTTCTCTGTTTCTGCTGAGACCTTTTCCTGGTTTCCCCCTGAGCTCAGATTCCTAAACGACATTTGGAAATAATTTTGATGGCTGTTGAGACGCGGCCTCAGATATGTGTTCGTGCTGCTTCTGTAAAATAAACAAAATCAAAGCAGTTCTGGGATGTCAGACGTCTTTCAGACATGAACATAAAACACCGTCTGAAGGGGGAATATGAATGTGTAGATGGACAGAAAACAGCAGAACCAGCTCATTTTGTTCTGCTGCTGATCCAACGTCTTCAATAACCTTCATAAAAACTTCTATCTGCTTCTGACGGCACCAGTTAGAGCCTGGTTACACATTAATGAGGCGGTTTTCATCACACTCAGGTGAATTTTTGGAAACACAACAAGTTGATGCACGTTTAGCGTTTCATCGAACTTGTTCGTTTGTTTTGGACGTTTAAACCTTTTGCTGATCAGATCTGCTGCATGTTTCAACACTCAGGTTCAGATAATACCGTCTTCAAGGTGTTTCATTCAGTTTGCATTTCCTAACATGAAGAATTTCATCTAGTTATTATATTTAATCTAAACCTCAACTTTTTTTGTGCTTTCTTAAACATGTATGGCACTGCCTACTGTCGTCGACACCTGTGACATACTCCTGAAATTATTTTCAAAACAACTCAAAATTAGTCTTTATGGTGCATTTTTCAATTTTGTACTTTTTTAGTCACAATATGTTTTTTTTTTATTACTCTGTGTGTTTTGTACCTTGGCATATTTGTCTATTATATTTTATACTTCTGTTATATTTTATGCACTTGGGGATCGATGAAGTCTTTCTATTCTGATCTATAAAATCACTGAAAATTTGTTATAAAAACTACTTACAATCTTTACAAAATGGCTCAAACTGTTCAAAATTACTCAGAATTGACTCAAAATGACTTCTGAATTCGTCTTAATTACAACTTTTCCTAAATCTCCTCCAAATTTAAAGAAAATGTGTTTAAAATGCCTGAAAATTTGTCAAATATGACAAAAACGTCGCCGAAACGACTCAAATTTGTTGCAAAAGGCATAAAAATTGTCAGAAATAATTGAGTCCTGCAGACAGAAGACATCTCTGAGTTCTTTCTCCTCCTTCGTCTGTTTCCGTCGAGCTGCAGGACTTCATGTTGCAGAGAAGTGAACCTGTACTTTGCAAGGTTATAAGATGTTAGCAGTTGTTTGGGGGCTCGTCCGGGATCACAAACCTGCTCCTGCTTTTTTTTCTTAAAGAGCACAAACTGACCTTGGCTGGATTACACATTGAATCATTATCATCATTAGAGGCCTTCTGGAAGGTTGTTTAAGCAAATGAAACCATGACATTACCAGAACGCAGCGTTAGCAAACCAGAAGCACCGTCACTTCCACCAACTTTAACCCATAATAACCACTGTTCCCTCCATTTTCTACCCTTGTTTCCTTCCTTTCTACTCCCTCAGGGCATCAGCAGCTTGTTCAGTTCCCTGAAGGTGGTCCGGCTGCTGCGTCTCGGCCGGGTGGCCAGAAAACTGGACCACTACCTGGAGTACGGCGCCGCTGTTCTGGTTCTGCTGGTCTGCGTGTTCGGACTGGTGGCCCACTGGCTCGCCTGCATCTGGTACGCTCAGCTTTTACCTTCAGAAACCATCCAAACCAAACCTGCCGTACGATATCCACACCAACAGGAAACAGCTGAGCCATGTTGTCTGGAGTCTGATGGGGTTCTAGGACTTCCAATGAGAACCCCGTGAAGCTCCAGATGTTCTCATGGAGACGAGCGAACGGTGCAAACAGTTCGGTGCCTTCGGGGCTAAAACAGGAACAACACGAGCTCCGAACTCCGTTCCTCCTCCGTCTGTTCTTACCAATGATTAATGGTTATAATAACCATAATTACGGTTTCGCTGAAGCAGCCGATTGAATGTTCTCACCAGCAAATGAAGGGAAACTGGAATTCTGTTAAACCCAGACGTTTGAGGGAGTTTACGTTGAGAGGTTTCTACGTAAATAACATAGAGATTAAGACAGTTAAAGGACTTTTAAAGAGGAGTTTTTCCCTCTGTTGACTAGTTTTCTCATTTTATTTATGCAGCCAGTTCTCGTTTAACTCTGGTCGTTTAAGTCTAGTTTGAAGCAAGTTTTTCCAGTTTAAACCAACCTCAGGAGGAGGTCTGAGGAGTGAAAGTGGCAGAAGTTGCAGGACTTTAACCCAGAAGTTTGAATTTGTTTTTATTTTCTGACTCATTTTGACTCATTGTTTGGTTACGTTTGAGGGGAAAACGAATAATTTGGGTTAAAACTCAGCTTTTCACATTAAAAACATTATACAAGGCAAATGTGTAATGCTGAATTATTGAGCTACTGACAGATTATTAATTTGAGATAAATAAAAGTAAGAATAAAGATCAGATTAACCAGATTCCCATGACTGGAGGACTTTATCAGTATTGATTATTAGACTGTTCTGTAGTTATTCTTGCAGATTAATCTGTCCGTTATTTTCTCAGTTAGTCTAGACATTTTAAGAAAATAGTGAAAAATCATGATCAGCTTCCCAAAACCCAAGATGATGAATGTCCTGTTCTGTCCAACGTTACCCAGTTTATTGTCACAGAGGAAGAAAGAAACCAGAAAATATCCACATTTAAGGAACTGAAATCACAAAATTTAGACATTTTTTCTTAAATAGTTATGATCATCAAACTAGTTGGTGGTTAATTTAACAGCTGACAACTAATCAATGGATCATTACGGCTCAAATGAATAAATTCATGTAATTTCAAGGAGACACAGTCTGAGTCTGGTTCTTCAAACTGAAAACTTCCTGAACATGTTTAGATTCTGATAAAATTACACCTAGCAAGTTTAAATATTCAGTTTAAGACCCTGTGGTGTTATTTACGGGGTGATTTTAGCTAAATAATTTACATATTAGGGATTAAAACCCTACAAAAATGTAATGAAGTAGTTGAGACTCTTAACTAAAGCCAATATTAAGCTAACACTCAAGGCATGTGATAATTATTCAGGTTATTATGACAAAAATATACGTAAAAACCCAACAAATCTGAAGTTTTCCTTTTTTCTTATTTGTATTTTATGTCACATGTTTTGTGTAGTCGTGGTAAAAAACGTGAGTGCCAGTAAACTGGGACCAGTGGGAAGTTCCTAATCTGCTGGAAACAAACAGACTGGGAATAAAAAGCAGTGATTCCTTTCTACTGCGGGTGGATGACTGAAGCTCGTTCCACTGGTATTCAGCTCTAGATCAGACGTTTGCTGTGACCCCGGTAACACTCTTGGTTTGGTCCCGTCAGGTACAGCATCGGAGACTACGAGGTGATCGACGAGGCCACCAACACCATCAAGATGGACAGCTGGCTGTACCAGCTGGCCATCAGCATTGGCTCACCGTACCGCTACAATGCCAGCGGCTCCGGCCAATGGGAGGGCGGCCCCGGTAAAGACTCGCTGTACATCACCTCGCTGTACTTCACCATGACCAGCCTGACCACCATCGGCTTCGGAAACATCGCCCCGAGCACCGACGGCGAGAAGATCTTCTCCGTGGCCATGATGATGGTCGGATGTAAGTAGTCTGAGTCTGCTGCTGTGGTTTCGGTCGTTTTGGGGTGAAACGGCTCCTTTACTGCTGTTGGAATGTGATTTATAGAAATGCTGCTGCTGGTTGAGTTTTTATTCGTGTTGACATCTGAAACCATGTGATCTGTCAGTACTGGCTGGTTGTAGGTATTTTAGCTGAAGGTTGGATGGGGCCATCGGTTGGTCAGGCCAATACATGTCAGTAAATGCGTTGTAGATCAGCTGTAGTACCTGGTTGTTCCACTTGGTGAAGCCTCTCACTGAGATGGAGTTCCAGGTGTGTCTGCTGACCTCCCTGCTGTCGAACTGCCAACTGTGGTCGTCATGTTGATCAACTCTGCAGGATCATGGTATAGAAAGATGTCTGGTGGTTGTCTGGTTAAGGTACCTGGGAGTCATGCTAACAATGCTAAGTTAGGATGCTCTGAGGGAATCCTGCTGCTGCTGGTGTTGGAATTTATATTCGTGTTGACATCTGAATGTGATGACCAGTGCTGGCTGGTTGTTGGTATTTTAACTCAAGGTTGGATGTCAGTCCAAGGCCTGTACATGTCAGAAAAGATGTTGTAGATCAGCTGTTGTACCACCAGGTGGCGCCTCTCACTGAGATGGAGTTCCAGGTGTGTCTGCTGACCTCCCTGCTGTCTAACTGCTGTCTATCAACTCTGCAGTATCAGGTTATAGAAAGTTGTCTGGTGGTTGTGTGATTAAGTTAGCTAGCTATGTGACACATGCTAACGAAGCTAAGCTAAGATGCTCTAAGGGAATGCTGCTGCTGCTGCTGGAATTTCATTATGTGCTGACATTTTAAGCAGCGTGATGTGTGAGACGTAAACAATTTTAGCTTATACTGGACAAATTTTAAATCACTTTGGGAAACTTTTGAATTGCTGAACAATTTTAGCTCGTTTTGAACGGTTTTTGTGTCATTTCGCACAAGTTTCTCACTATTTTGAATGCATTTTTGTTATTGTCTGTATCATTTAATACAACTTAAGCATTTTTTTTTTTCCTGAACCAACCTATTTTAGAAAAATTGCGTGTCAATCTGCAACAAGAAGCTGTAAAACGGCGTCTTGTTTAGTTAGCTAGCTTCTTCAGTTTGAGCCAGTTGCAAATCACTTCTTCAGTCACTGAGCAAATAGAGCTTATTTTGAACAGGTTTTTGTCATTTTGAAAATATTTTTTAGTCCCTTTGAACCATTTTCAAGGCATTCAGGACAGGTTTCTGTAATTTTGGACACATTTAGAATGATTTTTTATTATTTTCAACATTTTTTAAATCATTTAAGATGGTTCTAACATATCTTTGTCTGAACTCCAGTATTTTAGCTAACTACCTGAGGTTCATGCTAAAAATGGTAAGCTAGGATTTTCTTGTCTATCAACGCTGCTCTGAAGGAATCCTTCTACTGCTACTGGTGGACATTTTGTCATTTTGGACAACTTGTGAATCATGTTGGACAGTTTTCCAGCCACTTGTAGACATTTTGGGTACATTTCTGTAATTGTTCATCCTCTTTAAACACCGTCTGCACAAATTTGAAGTTACTTTGGACAATTTCACCAATTCCTTTCCCGAATTCAGCTACTTTGGACACATTTTAAGTTGTAAAAACTTCCCAAGTGGCTGTCCGGTTGAGTCGGCTACCTGACTCTCGAGCTAATTATGCTAAGCTAAGATTTTTTTGTCTGGAGCTGAAGAAATCCTGCTGCTGAAGTTTTTGTCATTTAGACAAATTCTGAGTCATGTTGGACAGTTTTCCAGTCACTTATGGAAAACTTTCCGGTTGAGTCGGCTACCTGACTCTCGTGCTAATTATGCTAAGCTAGTATTTTTAAACGCTAATGAGCTAAGAGTCGGTGGAAGACACTGCTAACATTCAGGAGCAGCAAGACTCGGATTATAACAACAGTCAAGTGTTAAAGTGTGTCGATAATGTGCGATACTCATGGGTAAACCACGAACCCTTCATCTGTATTTATTCTGTATCATAACTGCAGCAAAAACATCTGCAATATGTTCTTTTTGCAAAGTTTGAGGCCACAGGGGGGAAGTTTCACCGCTCTAATTTACTCGTCTGCTGTTTAAACTTATTTCCAATCACAGCTCCTCGTCTACATTCCTGCACTCGGAAGCCTCATATGAGCCGAGTTTCCCCGTGGAGCTATAATAATGGAGGACGCTAACGGGGAGATTTGTGTTCTTTAACGCCGTTAGCAGCCGCTCGGCGGGAGGCGGCGATGAAACGGGAGATGAGTGAACTGGATAATAGACCTCGGCACACATGATGAACGGCTCTCTGGGCTCCCGGTGCTTAATCTGAGGAATCATCTGAACAAATGACACACAGATGAGATATTTATGGCCGATGAGAAGAGAAGAGAAACTCATCTGGTGTGGATTTTTTTTTTTACAGAGAAGTCTTTATAGCGCCTGAACAATGTTTGCATCTGGCTTCATTACGTTTCTTGTTCCTTTTGTTTCCTCCACCAAGCTGCCAAACCTTAACTGTAATTCAAACACAAGCTTAGTTGCCGTCGATTGTTCAGCGGTTTGCGGCGTTTGAAACGTCCCTGCTCTCGACAGATATGTCCGGCCAGTGCAGCTAAATGATGCTGCAGCTTCGTTAACGGACGCACAACATCGTGAAAGTAAAGAGAAGCTCGTCTGTGGGACGTTAGAGCAGATTTTCTCGTTTAGTTTTGGCAAAATCCCGTTTGTTCTTTACCCCTCAGACTCTAACAGAGACGCCTCTTCTCGGTTTAGTTACTTTCGGAGTACGTGTCGCAGTAACACGTCGCACACTTTAAATGAAACGACGCCAATCGACCGCCAAGATGATGCCAGATGCTTGTCGGCACCGCAAACGCTCACTGAGAAAAATAA
Source organism: Stegastes partitus (assembly GCF_000690725.1). Classification (NCBI taxonomy): domain Eukaryota; kingdom Metazoa; phylum Chordata; class Actinopteri; family Pomacentridae; genus Stegastes; species Stegastes partitus. The sequence goes on along the minus strand of NW_007578041.1, from coordinate 318,806 downwards.
CTTTGAAATTTAAGCGTAGTTTTGACCCGCACAGAGTTATGCATGAAGTCGCTCTGGTCTGAATGACTCATGAGCTCTCTGCAATCATTTCATCAGATATTAATGTCTGCCTTTAATATTAATACATCACTAGAATGAGCAGAGAAAAGAAAAACAAAGCTGCTCAGAGGGGATCTGTCGGGTTTTCATTTTTGTATGTTAATCTCCACAGTTAATAAAGTTTTAGAGTCCTTCAATTAAAGAACTCGAGTTAATTGCATTAGTTATTCTATTTTCTAGTCAGCTAATTTTATTTAGTTTTTGCAGGGTTTGAATCCTAACATATTAACTCCCACCATCAATACCACCACAAGGGCCTTAACCTGAATATTTACTCGTTAGTTTAATTTATTTAATGTATTAATTGTCTGTTTTACTGGGAAGCATTTTGCTTTTGTTGTAAATGTTCTGTCTTAAAAAACTTCCACGTTTGTTCAATCCAGAGTAATCAAGTTATGAAGACAGACCAGATGTCTGAAAGTTAAAATCTTTACTAATTTATTCGCCTTCTTTTTTTAAAACTCCTGCTTCTCACCTTAATAACTCACAAAGCCCACGTTGTCTCATATCTTACTATATATTAAAATAAACAGCAGAACCCACACTGTCCGATGATACCAGGTGTTTTTCTGGACTACGAAGCGTTGTTGGGTAAACCTGCTGAGAAAAACAGCAAAACTTCTGCATCGTCTCCAACGAGCTTCTGACATTTTGTGTGAAAAATAAACACAAAATCATCGGATTTCCTCCATTTTTCCTCCAGTTTCTGAGTCATACAGTTTCTTACCATCATGGTTCTTATATTTCCTGATTTCAGACAATCTCCTCCACAAGATCATGTAAAGAAATCTGTGCAGTTTATGGTGAGGTACATGTAGAAAAACGACAATTTCATCGCAGGAAATGTGTTTTTTCTTTAATATAAAAGCCAATATCGAAAATCTCCTGGTATTGTCATATTAAACAATATAAAATGTGAAGAGCTGAGACTGTCCTTAAAAAAAAAGAGATACAGCATGTTTAGCTAACACTTAAAAAAATCCCCTCAAGACGCCCTCGAGCTCCAACACATAGCTCACCACTGTGCTCCTGTTATATTGTACATACAGGAACTGTGGCGTTAATACAGGAAGCGTCTTTATTTTTATTTTATCTGGTGTTATTTAAATGAAATCAGAGGTCTGTGTGAGGATTGATTTTTGGATGTGAAGCTACAGATGGTAGAAACTCTCAGAAGCTTCCAGCGGAGGGAAAAAAAATTAATTTAATTTGAATATTTGTGGGTTTTGAACAATCAGCTTTGGGCCGGTGACTTAGAATCAGGTTCTCGAGGCTCTCGGTTCCTTTCTCAGGGAACGTTTTGTGTGTTTTGTCGACGCCGCCGAGGCCTGATGGGGTTTGTGTGACTAAAAATTCAACATCCTGCAGGAGGAGCGACTCTCAGGTCATCCATTATTAAACCCATCGCTCCATCCGCCTGGATGCTGCTGTTCTTTTTCCTTTTTTTTCCTTTTTGCTATCGAGTTTTTCCCCGGAGGCTTCGTTAGAGGAACAACTGGCAGAACGGTTCGGTATTAAAGAGCTGCTTGTAGCTTGAACTTTCACTGGATTCATGCAGAGGTTTTAATAATTACATGCTTTTATTAAGAAACAGATCATTTTCATTCCTGCAGTGTTTCCGAAAGGTTTTTTTTTTTTTACTGTAAATATATACCGATTCTTCCTTTTTTTAAAATGAAATTGCAGAAAATTTTACATTAAATTATAAAACACAAAAAATGTTTGTGAAATATATAAAATATACTAAAATACAGATATTATGTGTAGACATAAGTTAGAGTTTTTTTTTTTATTGCAAATGTAATTTCACAAACTTTTTGGTATTTTAACATAATTTAACACATAAAAACAACAAATAAAAAGAATCAAAAGAGTTCTTGCACTTTTTTAAATATATTTTTTAAAATATTATGGTTTCTGAAGTTTCTGATGCCGAACTGAAACCTCAACCTTCAGCAGATCAGTGATCAGACGATGGACATCTGCTTTATCTCAAATAATCAACAGAAAAATTACAAAAATAAAAAAAAACAAAATTAAAAATAATAAAAATTGAAAATAAATTAAAAAAATAATAAAATGTCATGAATTAAAAAATAAAATAAATACATTAAAAAATAAAAATGAAGAAAATACATTCAATAAATAAATAAATAAATAAATAAATAAATAAATAAAAACAAATTATTATTTTTCTATAATTTTATTTATTTGTCTTTATATTTCTACTTTTATTATCCTTTTCTTTTATGAATTAGTTTTTGATTAATATTGCTTTATATTGCCATATTATTTAGTTTTTATTTCATTTATTCTTTTTATTTTATTATTCTTTTATTGATTTATTTTGGTCATGTGGCGCTCTCACTGCTCCACAGATAAAGACAGGTAGGACGTAAACGGTTAAATCTGTTAAATCTGTCAGGAGAAGCGTGTTTCTGTGACCCGTCTGGATGAAGATGGTCTTCCTAGATTGTGATAAATGGAGTTTTGGGAGATTGTGATCACTTGAGATGCTCCTCAGATCAGACGGAGACGAGACCAGACAGAGATCATCTGGGTCAAGTGCTGCCGCTTCACATCCTCCTCCTCCTCCTCCGTTTACTCCCAGTTAATCTCACGCGACATCGTCTGTCTGCGGGCGGCGTGAAGCCGAGTAGATGTTCGGCCTCCAGGTCCTTTGGTCCTGGAGAGTCCTGAAGAGTCCTGGAGAGTCCTGGTGGGTTTGTGGTCGACCTTGGAGGAGGTTTGGAGGCTTCGATGTTGAAAGATTATCAGTTAAAGGTGCAAAGTGCAGGTTTATTGGTTCCACTGTGTCTTTAAACCTTTTTTATTCTCTTGTTTTCAGACATTTTAGCCCCTGAACCTTAAAGTAACAGAACCAGAACCTTCCTCAGTGGGCCAGAAAACCTTGAACAACACTTTAAATTTCCCTTAAACTGACAGGACTCAGGCAAAGTCGGGAAATTCTTGCATTTACTGTTAATTTAGCTGAGACAGAGCAAACCGAGGCTGGTTCATGAACACAGACGCGTCTTCTCTGTCTTATTTTGAAGGTTTTATTGCAGGTTTACTCGCTTTTATTTATCATTGGGGATACTTTATCTTTTACACCGTCATATGAGCACAACCTATTCCGTTATGTGAGCCTGAATTACACAAAATGACGAGTAAAAATATAGAAATAAATATTAATGAGGCGTCACTCAGACTACAGGAAGTCCATGATGGCAGCAGAGAGCATTGTGGGAATTTAGCTACCAGGTGTCAACGTGGTTTGAACAACTTTTGAATCATTTTGGACAATTTCTCAGTAATCTTGGACAAGTCGCCCCAGACAAAAGTTATTTGTTTTTTTTGGACAATTCAATTTTAAGAAAATATAAACAAGTTTTGAGGATTTTAGACAAAATATGAGTCATTTGGTGAAGTTGCAAGATGTTTTTGCCAAGTTTTGAGTTTAGCTGCAGTACCTGGTTGTTTCTCCAGGTGGAGCCTCTTCCTGTTTAATAATGTAGACACCAGAGGAGGCATCACTCAGACTACAGGAAGTCATGCTGGCGAGCAGAGAGCATTGTGGGAGTTCAGCTAGCAAGTGTCAACGTGTTTTGGACAAGTTTCGAATAATTTTGGACAATTTTTAAGTTGTTTTTGACAAAAGTTCAGTCATTTTCAAGTTTATTTGTGGTGTGACAATTCAATTCCATGAAAACATGAACAAGTTTTGAGATTTTAGGCCAACTTTGAGTCATTTTGGAGACACGTCCAGACGTTTTAGTCAAGTTTAGCTGCAGTACCTGGTTGTTCCACCAGGTGGAGCCTCTTCCTACTCAGACCACAGGGCACCATGACAAAGCCTGAACCGAAAAAACATAAAACATAAATGTAAATCATGGTGTATAAGACCACAGATATTTAATGTTTAATTCATAGTTTTGGTCAGTAGTTTTTCTGCAAAATGTAAAATAACCTCTGTGAGATTATTCCAGTGGCATTAAAATAAAAACCTCTTGGAAGAAGCTGGTTTTTGACGCTCAAACACAGCGTGATTTATTTGATATTTACTTTCTACCAGGCGTTAGCTGGTGTTTCTAGAACCAGAGTAACGTGGACGCATCCAGAGTTCCCTTCAGGAGGCGACATGTTGAAGAAACACGGCGAGTCGTGAACCTGAACATTCGTGCTCATCATGAAACTTTGATCAGTGCCATTAAGGAGCAATTAGCATAATCGTCCGTAATGATCTCCACTTAATTCCATTATGTGTAATTACATCCCGTCACGAGGAGGCAGGATATTTTTATGTTTTATAGGAGTCACGACACCACATCACGCTGTCTGGTCTCAGTTCACTCACAGGTGGAGAGTTTTCAGCCTGTCGTCTCTCATCATTACAATAAACACATAAAACAACCAGGAGCTGCTTCTATTCGCCATATTTCAAATCAACATAACATTTAATAGAAAAGGAAAATGAAGGAAACCAAAACGACTTTTCTCTCAGTTTGTAGTCTGTAATTTTAACGCTTTAAGCCCAAAAACTGCCAAAAAAAAAAAAATCACAAAACAAATGACACCATGTGTTAGAATCACAAGCTCGTACAAACAGAAGGAACTGCTGGATTTTCAGCCTCCCATTGGGGTTTATCTGGGATTTTTAAATTTTCATTGGAAAACGGAGCCAACGCTCAGCTTAAAATGGTCCCATGTCATCAAAATGACTTCATTCCACGTTTAGATTTAAAAATTTGTGACAAATAAATGGTTCTCACCAAAGAAACTTTGCAAAAAACTAAATCTTCTGCGCTCCTTAGTGCAACAGTTAAGCCATTAGTGACTCAGCGGTGACCAACAGTGTTGAGACAAAAATTCAGAGATTTTAGGTTGAACTGCAGCCAGTGTTTCCTCAGAGAGAGACTGAGAGGAAAATAAAACCTACTGGATCAGTAAATAAATGCAGCCTGGATCAGAAACAGAGAACAGAGGAGCCAGTTGTTGGAGATACATCCAGCATGGTGGAACATCTTTCTACAGATGATGGTGGAACATCTTTCTACTTCTGATGGTGGAACATCTTTCTATAGATGATGGTGGAACATCTTTCTACATATGTTGGTGGAACATCTTTCTACATCTGATGGTGGAACATCTTTCTACTGATGTTGAGCAGAGCAGAGAGAAAGGTTGTAGAAATGTAAGTTCTTTCTGTTCAGGTTGTTCTGTTCCCACTGAGCTGCAGGACTTCATGTTGCAGTGAGAAATGAACCAACAGTGAGTGAAAATGAGCCAGAAGCAGAGGGTCAGTATGAGGAGACCTTTCTTTGTCGGGAGAGAATTAAAACGTCAGATATTTCTAACTGCAGCTATGAGGTGGAACCATCGACGAGTCTCTGAAACCTTCATGGAGCTGCAGCAGTGATCTGATGGGAAGCGACACTGTTCTCTTTCAGATTTCTTTGATGCTGTTCAGTCAGCAACACGAGTGCCGACGGCGGCGGGGAGCGCTCGTTCAGCCCCGATGCTTCTGCTCATGCAGCACTATCGGAGCTGCGCTGCTGCATGCGGCGGTCGCACGGCGAACCAGGCCGTGGATCGGCCCTGCATTAGCGCCGCTCATCGTTCTGCATCGAGAGGAGGCTTTTCCAGAATCGCCCACATTTATCCACACGGGTGGCTGAGAACAGGAGCTCTGATCCTGAACTCTATCTGCTACTTACCTTCGCAGTGGGAAGCTATGCTGGAGTGTGACGCCTGGAAACTGACACGCTTATGCAACTAAACTGCTGTCTAAATAAAACGTAGGCTCTACAGTCGTTGACTTATAGCAAGAACCTTTCTAGTTAATGCACATTTTCCATTTTACGACTTCACGGTTGCTCCTTTTCAGTCAAACAGTCGTACACTAGATGGATTCAGCAAAGGAAACTGTGGTATCTGATGTTGTACCTCATGAGTTTTGAAGGTTTCAGATAGGCTTCCCCAGGTCAAGGGCTACACATATGGTTTGGAGCGTTTCGACAAGAGTTATCAGGTCAACAGGTCGCCGAAGGAAAGTCGCCTCATTGTCTAAAGGTTGGGTTTCCCATATGGTATGAATCAGTGGTTCTTAGTTTGACAAAAACAACTGCCCTGTATAAGCCAGTGGTTAAGTTTGTCCTCGAGGGTTTTGGATTTTATTCTGGAGGTCTTTTTGGCTTTGAATCCTCTCACGGGCATCTGAGGTATTGTACTTGTTTAAACAAACTTCTTTTTATATCAACAAGACGGTATCTTTCTTCATCATCTTCACATCATCGCTACTCAATAAACAACAAAACAAAAACGTCCAACATGTTGTAAAAAGAGTTTTACTGAACTGAAATCATGATATTTTCCAAAATCTAACCCAACAACAGCTGACAGTAGCCCCACTTGGGCCACAAAGCCCAGCTTCTTTGGTGAAAGTCATTTTTGAACTGGAAAAAAAAACACGACAGGACTTCTAGAAACTATTGCAAGTGTTGCAGGAGCACTGGGAGCAGAGCGTCACCGTGCAAGGAGACGAGGTTCGAGGGTCTACGCACTGCTTTAGTACATGCTAGGAGATAAACGAAGGGTTCTCGACAGGTTTACACAACAGGACTTCTGCAAAAAGGCTAAAATCAAACCCAGGCTGCTGCAGGGAGGACTTTCAGGTTGCTCCCCACAGTCTTGGAACTTTTTGATCGCACTTCGTATTCACCAGATTTTGCTCTCTGCTGCGTCTTTCTCAAACTTACATTCAAATTAAAGGCTCACCATGTGGACACAGTGCAGGACATTTAGCGTTTATTGCAGGTAGAGCTTGACAGGGAGGATTCCAGATGTTGTAGGAGCGCTGGGAGCAGAGCATCACTGCACAAGACCACGACTTTAAAGGGGATCGTAGGGAAATTCAAATAGATAAAAAAACAAGATATATTGCAGTTTGGTTTGTCACTGCTCAGCCTTTATTAAATGCTCTGTTTGACATCAGTTAGACAGTATAAATTAGTGCTCACCACAAAGAAACCCATGAAACCGTCAACATGATGAGTCCAAGGAGCAAATCTAACACCGTCTGACAGGATGCACCTCCAAGTTCTTTCTTCTTCAGCAGATATTTGGTGTCGGGCTGCTTTTCCCAAACTTTTATACTCAATACATGAGTGTGTCGTTAAAAAAACGGGACTAAAACTAATGTTAGAAACTGTCTCGGAGACTTTTGCGTCTCAAACTGCCTCTGATCGGATCCCGACAGCCGCTTATTTGTCAGCGCGTCATCCTCCTCGTTATCGTAAGTGATTAAAATGAAGGTTTGGGTCTGACAGCGACGATTTGTTCCTCCGAAAAACGTCCGTTCAAAGGTTTGATTGCGGAGGAGATGAAAGCGCTGGCTGACAGTTCTTCCACTCCGTAAGCTGCACTTAAGGAATAACGGTGATTACGGTCTGACAGGCGTTGCATAAGCGTTGTGTAAAAACCTTTCTATTAAACTCCTCCAGCTGATCCCTGTAATCTTTCCCCTCCGCCCGACTCCGCCATTTACTGCATTCTTGTTCTTGACACCAACTGAAAAGGGCACGAAGAAACTCTGAATCGAATTACAAAACGTTTCCAGGCTGTAATCAAGCCTCTAACTTGACAAAATCTAATTGGCGATGACCAAGTTTTCTTATTTTCTCTCTGAGGTGGAACCACAGATAAGGATAGAGGCAGAAGCAGCCACCGACCCCCGCCGAGTTCTTCGTGCTGCCGAACAGAAAGGTGTCGGAGGGGTTTAATGGGATTCCGGGTGAAGCAGGTTAACACCACAAAGCGATGAGGAGGAGCTGCTGCTGCTGCTGTAATCCTCCCCGAACAAAGCAGAGCTCTGCAGAGTCGAAGAGTGCAGCGAATAAAAACAGACTCCAGTGTTCGTCCAGAGTCTTAGTGGTGTTTCTTAAATAAATCAAACACTGCGGTGAGGCAATTCCAATCCAATGCAAACTGTCTTTTTGGAACATAAATGGACTCCTCTAACTCCTGAAAAGTCATTTTATCTGGTTGAAACGACTCTTCTGTGCACATCGACTGTGGGAAGATGTTTCAGACATCCGAGCTGACTTGAGAGTTGTCCAAAATAATTGAAAAACTGTCACATTTGGACAAATTTGACTCCTACAGTGCTCAGAGTGACCAAATACTATCGATATTTAACTTTTTCCATGTTTACAACCTCAACAAACATGAGCTCTAGAAAGATGTTCCACCATCAG
>NW_007578041.1:306736-309768 GCF_000690725.1 Stegastes partitus | reverse complement strand
CATGCTGGATGTATCTCCACCAACTGGCTCCTCTGTTCTCTGGTTCTGATCCAGGCTGCATTTATTTATTGGTCCAGTACGTTGGGTTTTCTTCTCAGTCTCTCTCTGAGGAAACACTGGCTGCAGTTCAATCTAAAAACTCTCTGAATTTTTGTGACATCACCGTTTGTCTGAGTTAATCGTCGTTTCTCAGTTGCGTTGAGGAGGTCAGAATTTTTTATTTATTTATTTTTTACAGAATCTGCCGCCAACACTTGATTGCAATAGGGTAAAGTGAATTTGATTGAACATAACGATTTAAAGCTCAGATGTGGTCGATTTTCTTGACAGACAATCATGCACAACCTGTTCAAATCTGCCTTTTTTGTCCCAGTTTTTCCTGTTTCTGATAAATGTGGTCATTGTTTTCAAATTATTTTTTACAGAACACGTTCTGTTCTCGGCCACCAGCGAGTTTTGATGATGACATGACATTTAATAGCTCCCACCAGGTGATCTGATCACCATAGCTGAGCCTAACCACGTAGTTTTTGTGCCTTAAACTGACGAAAAACTGAAATTAAACAACAAAGGACTGATGGATTTACTTGCTCTTTCCACCACGTCACATTTGCAGAAAGCAGGAGCGGTGCAGGAACGTCATTTAGTGGTTTTCCTCGAACAGATTCCTGCAGCAGGAAACAAACGGTGGAGGAGAAGATCTTCATGTGGCTTCCTGAAAGAATAAACACCAGAGGAAACCGGAGAGGATGAAAGTGGGAATATCGGGAAAATAAAGCTCCGATAGTCGAAGGGAATTACCGGGGATCAGAACGGCGACCGGGCGGAAGGAAGCGGCCGATGAAGCTTCAGGAGTCGTGAATCCTGAGCAGAGGAGGCTTAACGGAGTCGCAGCAGAAACAAAGAGAAGTGGAGGCCGGGATTTAAAACCCGCCTGAGGCGAAACCTCTGTAGCTGCTTCATCACAACCCCAGGACGAGTTCAGGTTTCAGCGGGTTGATGAAGCCACGCAGAGGCCGGAGGACGACGGAGCTGCAGGAGGCGACGACGAGGAGGAAGAGGAAGGAAGCAGCTCTGATTGGAGAGACGGAAGAACACAAGCAGAAGCTGATGTTTTCTGGTCCTGGAGGTAGATTTTAGGCCGTTAGTCGTCACTGAGAAGCTCACAGTCCTGGAAAAACCTGGTGACAGAGAAAATGTGGATTACTGTAGAATTAAAAACTGGGAAAATAATAATATTTAGCTGATTTAATGACTGTGGAACAGTTGTTTGTTTAATTAGAGATAATATTCATTAAAATTACAGGAAATAAAAGAATTAATTTGCATGTTACCTGCAGAAAAACCTCTCAATCATGTCCACATCAAAAAACAGCATTTTTATAAATAGTTGTTTGTTTGTAGTAAAATAAAAACAGTTTATAGTTCACAAAAATAGTCTTATTAACATGATGTTTATCGCTAGAAATAACTTCAAACATGCATATTTTGCAGATAACAATAATGTGTGTGTCGCAGCGTGTGACCGTAAAATGACACCATTTTACTGTGAATAAATCACTAAAAATATCTGTATTTTACAGATGTTTCATGTTATTTTTTGCAGCATTTTAAACGTTTTTTTTAAACATATTTTTCAGGCACCGTTGCTGCCAGGTTTTGTGTTTTCTTATTTATTTTTTTAACTGAATTTTTACTTATTTTTTTACACTTCCTGCTGTATTTCCTGACTTCCTGCAAACGTGGCTGTATTGTACTTCGGAGCACCTCTGCAGGTTTTTCCATGAACTCCAGCAGAATCTTGTGTTCCACCAACTCCCGGCTCTGTTTTGGGATTTCTGGCCTTCTTGAATCGAGTCTCTCTTTTAGAAAAGTTTCCACGGCACGGTTTCTCATTTACATTCCTGCTCCTGCTGGTGTTTCCTTCCGGGAGCGTCCCACTGCCTCCACTGCTCGACACCGTTAGCTTCCTCGCTAACTCCTCTCCAGAAGTTCTGCTTCCTGAGTGCAGCTGGTCCGAGGCGCCGCTGCAGTCACCTTGCGTTAGCGTCACGTCGCTCTCCTCTGATGATGGGCTGTGAGCCTCCTGCCTCCGTGCTCATTCATCCCTCTGCCCTCTGGAGGTTTAGTTACCATCCGCGGCCTCCGATTCTCTTTCATCACAATGCCGTCCTCTCCCGCAGAAAGTCGCGGCGTTACCGAATGCTAAGCGCGGCGGCGGAGGCGGCTCGCTGGGCGCCCTGAATAATGGATGCAAAGACAAGAGGGGGATAATTTTCCTGCTTTCCTTGCAATGTTTTCACCCCAAGGTCTTGGAGGGAAGCTGCTGCCGAACAAAGATCTTGTCACCGAGATGCTGACAGCCAAACAAAGGACGCGAGCCGAGATGTTCGTGGGGTTTACTCCCTCTGCAGCGCTGGAACACAAACTGCATTCAAGACAAACATCAGTGAAACAATGAGCTTATTTGTGAGGAAAGGTTCTGTGGATCCAGTGGGCTTTGGTTCTGTATTTATATGAGGTGAGGAGACTCGTGGTGGAGCTGCTTCAGTCCAGGTCCTCCTGTTGCGACCGAGACAGGAAGTTAGAGGTCAGACTTTGTGGTTTTTTAACTTTTTTAACCAGACAAATGCACATAAAGCATCCAAACACGTCTAAACTTTTAGTCCCTTTGAGGGATTTCATGAAGCAAAGGTCAGTTTTTGTTCTTCGGACGAGGAAGCAGGTTTGTGATCCAGATGAGCCCCAAAAAAACCCCCAGTGGGAAAAACCACAATCACTCTGATGACCCTAAAAAGAACATGAAGAAACACATTTGTCACTGCAATACAAAGTCCTGCAGCTCTGTGGAAACAGAACAACAGAACTCAGAAACGTCTTTTATGCAGCATTACACAGAACGACAGAAAAGACAAATGTTGGTTTTCGTTGGTTATTTATTTTACAAAAGATTAAAAAGTTCCCACAGGCTCCACCATCAGCTGTAGATGTTCTATGACATCCATTTCTACAACCTCTGCATTTTTTAAAAA
>NW_007578041.1:298114-306641 GCF_000690725.1 Stegastes partitus | reverse complement strand
CATCATCTGTAGAAAGATGTTCCACCATCAGATGTAGAAAGATGTTCCACCATCAGTGAGTTAAAACTAAATTCAGGTGGAGGTAACTTCATGAAACTGGCTTAACAGGAAGTTGGTTTGAGGAGAAGCTAACTTTCTGTAATTTGTTGGTTCAACATAAAAGACTGATGCAACCTGAACTCAAACATTTATTGTTTTTAGAATATGACTAAATAAAGAAGATGTTTAAGGACCGGACCAGTTTTGCTTTTAAAAGACCCAAAAGAACCTGATCCATAAACTAAAACTACGACTCAAACATAGCTCGGTTCAGTTTGGTTTTGTGAACAGAATTCAGATTAAGTTTCTCATGAAGGTTAAAGTTAAGCTAAACCTTTACTAAAGCCACTAATAAACAGGAACTTTAGTGAAGTTCTGTTGGTATCATTCAGACTCTTCTGTGTCTGGAAACTGAGATGTTGCACAGATTCATCTGGATGTGGAAAATAAAGATACTACACACGTCTATACGTTAAAAAAACACACGATTCTACGATGCATTTATACAAACCTTTTAACTGTAAGTGGACACAGCCCATTGGTCTCTCCTGGACATCAGGGGTTTGTTGTTTGTACGTTTAATGATCTCTGATTGATGCCATCAAGGCTGGAGGACGTACAGACGAAGCCCCAAGAAGCCTCCACCCTTCCACCCATAATGCACCCATAGCGCCGTCTGCAAGCGTTAAACTTCCCTAAAGACGTAATTTATCAGCGACGTGCTCGACGTGACAGCCGTGATGGATGAACTTCACGTGTAAAATCAATGAAAGGCCCTGTTAAGGCCGCTAGCGACCTGTAGAACAGATCCTCCTGGACTCGCTCTGTGGAGGAATTCAACCTCTGTTCTTGTGTAAATGTTCTCGGAGTTGGTTTTAGATTATTATTTTTTTTGTTCCTTCAACACTCCCATTTACCCGAAAGCTGTGACTGACTGCTAACGAGCTCGCCCCGCTGCTTCCTCCTTCACACCCTGACACGCTGATCTGACCGCAGCGGGAAATTAACTTCCACCCACGACCGGCCGCCGAATCGCTTTCACCGCTGAAACCGCTGTCAGACCGCGGAGACGACGTCGGCTCGGTTAGATGTCGGATCAGAGCGAAGCCTGTCGGGAGACTCCATCATCCAGACGTTTAACAGAAAAGAAAAACGTCAGTGGCTAAAAGACCCGTCAGCCGTTCCCTTCACTCCACGACACGGCCACCACAGAAAGAGCTGGAGGGTTCACTGCTGCTCTGATGTTGGTATTAGTTCGGTGAACCAAGCCGGAGCCTCTTGAAACACTTTGTGTGGGCGGAGACGCCGAGAAAGCATTGAAACGAAGCCGACTTCCTGAGTTAATGAAAAGTTGGTCACACATAGAGGAACGTTTGTGTCTGAACTGAAATGAAGCCTGGAACCGACAGGAAGCCGGCAGATGGAGGACGGCGCCGGTGTCATGTGATCACGTGTTCTTCTCAACCAGAACTGGACACGATAAACAAAAAGCTCCACTCGCTCACTTCTGCTTCTTCTTGTGTCGAGCTAACAAACGATATTTGTTCTACTTTGTCTTCTATTTGGAGACTCGTGTTGCTGGAACTTCCTGTTTGTCTGAACTGCACCTGAGCAAACAGAAACCGGCCTTCGGATGAAGTGATTATCATCCCAAACTGTCTTTAACAGAAAACAAACTCCCTACAAAGTCCTTTTAATGTTCTGGAGCTTTTGACCACATTACGTCTTCTGTAGGTATTTTGGAATATCTCTGACAACGGCAGATGAATCCATGCAGGATTTGGTGGAGCTGGTTCATCCAGATGTTTTGATGTCTGACCACAACCTCAGTACGGAGTCGATGTTGTTTTTTTTAGATTTATGTGAACTTCATTCACTTTTTAAAATGTCATTCCTCAACAGTTTTCCCTCTGAATTGCTGAAAAAGTCCTTTATTATAGCAGACATGTGAAGGTTGGTTTTCCTGGAAATACGACGTATAAATGCGATCGAACAGTTGTGAGACCGAGTCGTCCCATCCTTCTTCAGCTAAGTGTACGATAAAAGCATTTAAAAAAAACAGGAAAAAGGTTCAGATTCTGTGAGTAGAAAAGTCAACATTTGAATCCTGGTGCAGCGCTGCTCTGCTCCCGGTGCTCCTGCAGCACTTATTAACTCGCCCCACAAGTCCCGTTATCGAAACATGTCAAGCATTATCTGAAACTCCTCAAATATGATGAAACGGACGATTCTTCAACTTTGGGGTTTTGCTCAGAGTTCGCTCATATGTTGTTAAATTTAAACATGGAAGCAGAGTCGACGTCAACATTTAGTTAAAAAGTCTTCTCGTATTTACCACACATCAGGCTCTACTGATGTTAAGAGTCTTAAAAGTTGGTGAAATGTCGACCAAAGACTGGATTTTAGTAGAAACATGGATCCATCTGCACTTGTAGGAACTTTCTGGGTCCACAGTCCCGCCCTACTTTGAAACTTTTTCCCATTTTCAAGGCCCAATAATTTCGCCGTTCAACCATTTAATGATTTGACTCTTCTGGAAGCTGTTCTGGGTCCTCACCAAACCTCATGGCTGTGGGAGTTTAATTTCTGAAGATACTGCAGAATAATTTTCTATTTTTTTAAACCATTTTTAAGGCCCAGTAGGTACACATATGACGCCTGCTGGACTCGTGCAACCATTTCAATCCACTGGAGGTTGTTCTATCGGTGTTCTCACCAGATGTCACGGCGTCGGGGGTTTTATTTCTGGAGATATTGAACCTTAAAATGGCTTCTAGGTGCTTTTTTTTTTTTTAAATACAAAAATGAACCCTAACTCTAAACTAAAGCGAAACAGTTCACAGAAGTTACTTTGGGGTCCCGAACAACAGAAAAGTAAAGTCTGAGCAACACGTTTCAGGTAGAATAACTTGTGGACGCTGCATTTTTGTGGCCTCTGTTGCTGTTTCTGCAGGTTGTTGCTCAGTAGTCTGACTGCAGCTCACGGTGTCGGAGCGATGAAGCAGCTTCATTTGCACGTGTTGGGAAGCATGCAGAGCGTCGGCCATAAATAATTCATCTCGGTTTCTTCTTCTTAAGCTGTGAGCATCGACCAGAGGTTCGGCTCTTGTGCCGATTTGTCCCACGTTTCCGTAATCATCAGTGCTCGTGAAATCGCTGCTCATTTGTTTGTTCCCGCAGTGAGAATCGCTCTGAAGGAGGCGACCGCTGCTGCTGTTGTTGTCATTTTTTAAATGTATGATTCGACCTGGAGAATCCAGCAGGTGATGGATCGGTTCTGCTCCGGTTTAACTGGCCGAGCTGCTGGTCGGCGGTTGAAAAGCCGCTCGGGTGTTGGATCTTCGACCTCCGATCCTCCCCGAGCTGCACCGACCCGAGCGTCTGATCCGGAGTCAGACAAAACCAGCAGTTGAAGGTCGATCAATGTCTGCAGCAGCCGTCACCCGATGCCTCCGCTGTGCTCGGGACGGACCAGCGAGCCTCAAGGACTTCGGGGAGGCAGAACTCTGGGCTGGTTGACCTTCTGGAGCGTTTCTTCCTCCCGTCTCGTTTCTACTCACTGTGGCTCATTTTCTCCAAAATATAAAGTCCTGAACCTCTATAGAGGCAGCTCTAGGAGTAGAGAGACGTGTCTGCTGTGATGTTTTGATGCCATAAATCATAAAAACAAAGATTGAATTGTTTACCACAGGTGTTACCAAAACTGCTAAAGCTTCACACACAGGAGATATTTCACTTCGTACAGCATCATAACCTCAACAAGACTGTTTTTAATGCAACTCTGTGCATCAACTTGACATTTCTTTGCTTTTTAAAAAAAAATTTTTTAGTCACTTTAGGTTCATTTTCACTGCAACATGAAGTCCTCTGTTGAACCAGAACAACCATGAAGAAGGAGATTTGCAGTTTAAAACCACTAAAATTTATTGTTTTACGAGAATTAAAACACCTTGAATCAACATGTGTGCCTCCTGGTGTTCATAAAACTGGAAAAACAAATGGTGACTGTAGAAACTAAACATATGAAACCACTTCCTGCTTTGTGAAAACACTTCCTGCAGTTCAACCGAGGAAAAAAACAAAAAAGGTCCCACGACTGTTAGTTTTAACTGAGCTGCAACGAGCTGCTCAGAATGTTTCGTTTTCAGGGTCTGATTGGAGCATGTTTCTGGTGAAATATCACAATTTTAAGTTTGAGTTTGGTAACGTTTCCCGTCAGAATTGTACGTCACACATGACGTGTTCAAGGACTATTGGAAAGTTCAACATTTTCAACATTGTCCACAAGTGTCAGCAGCGCTGGATAAAACTCTGCGTGCTGTAGATATTAAATGATTATGTTTAATTAGTTTTTATACTCGTCTCCTCTCTGCTCTGTGTGAACACAGCCTGAAAAGTCCCAAAATTTTTGCTTCGCGACTGTTGGTCACAGCTGAATCATTCGTGGCTTACTGACTTTTTTGTTTTTTACAGAATTTTGATCGAGTGAACGGTTTATTTTTGGTTTAATTTTTATGTAAAATTAGGGGAGTTTAGTAGATAGCAGTCGCTGTAGATTTAGTAGAGTTGGTGGCACGTCACTTTTGGAAAATTTGACACGTACAACATTTTTTTTTATTATTCTAAATATTAAATTTTTTACATTTTTATTCAGTTTCCAGTCTTTCCTCTCTGCTCTGTGGACGCACTGCCTGCAGTTCAGCCCATAAGTTCCAGAAAGTTTGAGTTAATCAGTTTGTCAGTTGCACCAAGAAGCGACTAATTTATTATTATTATTAGTTTTAACAGAATCTTGTTCGAGCAAACAGTTTATTTTTGCTAAATTTTTAAACGTGGCATGCAGAGAAAAAAAAAAGATTTTAAACTTTAGTTATTTTTCCTGATTTAAGCACATGTCACACATGAGACGTTCAAGGACTGTTGGAAGTTTGAAAATTCCAGGATTATTTCTGTTTTTACAGTTTCTGGATCTGAATAATACTGGAATTTTGGTGATTTTTATTTTTATTTTGAAAGATAACTTGTCTTCAAACCTGCCGACAGGTTTTGGTGTTTAGAGGCTAAAAGCTTCTGTCAAAAAATAAATAACAATCCTGTTGATTTACTTTATTTAGCGTCTGAATCGCAGTAAACGTGACATTGTTGCGTTTGCAGACAGCAGCAAAGACAGGAATAGAAGTGAAGGAGGAAAAAGTCAGAAATCGAACACCTGGAGCAGACGGGAAGGGGGCGGAGCTAAGATCGATTCAGGTAGAAAACAAGACAAAGAGCCGATCGATGCGCATTCAAGCTATTGGAACGGATCAATAACCGATCGAAGCCTCTGCAGATGAGAACGATCCGATGGTTAGAGGTGTTGTGTTGTCAGATCACAGCAGTGGAGGAAAAACTGTTGGACATCAACAATAATAATAAAATAGTCAGTTTGAGGGCAGCAGGTGGCTCAGTGGTTAGCACCATTGCCTCGCAGCTAGAAGGTCGCCGGTTGGCGTCCCGGCGAGGTTCTTCCTGCGTGGAATCTCCATGTTCTCCCCGTGCAGCGTGGGTTCTCTCCGGGTTCTCCAGCTTCCTCCCACAGTCCAGAAACATGCTGAGGTTAATTGGTGATTCTAGATTGTCCGTAGGTGTGAATGTGAGTGTGCTTGGTTGTCTGTCTCTAAGTGTAGCCCTGTGATAGACTGGTGACCTGTCCAGGTGAACCTGCCTTCACCCTGAGTCAGCTGGGATAGACTCCAGCCCCCCATGACCCTAGTGAGGATGAAGGTGTAGAGATGATGGATGGATGGTTAAATGTTTCATTCACTGGTTCTGTTCATAAATGAATTTTGATGTGATTTTAAAATAACACATCAAACCCCACAAAAAAAAATCCCCCAAATTACTCCATTTATCAGAACCAGAAGCTGTAAAAACAAAAAAAATGTCAGATCTTTATCTTTCATATGATTATATAAATAATTACGTGTGACTTATGAGTAATTTATTCAAATTAGTCAAATTTATACATAAAATTGTGATATTTCATCAAAATTGTTCTGTTCTACAGGTTTTATTTCAAAACTCACGCCGTAATGTTTTAATATTTCATTCATTGGTTCCGTTAAGTTTTATTAAATTAGTTTTGATGTGATTTCATGTCGTCCAGCTGCTGTTGACGAACCAAATCCTCTGAAATCAACAAAGATGTAAAAACGATCAGACTTTAACCTGCTCCAGCAGTCTTTGAATGCATGAGGATGAAGATGCTGTAAACAACAAACCCGTCGGCTGTCCGATGACGGAACCAGC
This sequence comes from Stegastes partitus, assembly GCF_000690725.1. Classification (NCBI taxonomy): domain Eukaryota; kingdom Metazoa; phylum Chordata; class Actinopteri; family Pomacentridae; genus Stegastes; species Stegastes partitus. The sequence goes on along the minus strand of NW_007578041.1, from coordinate 300,314 downwards.
TGCAGTCGTCTTTACGGGTTGTGGAGGATTGTGGAGGAGCTGTCGGTCTGTCAGGAACCGAAGGACTCATAAAAGCTGAAGAAAGAACAAACTGAGCAAACACCCTGAGGATGAGCTGCACGGAGCTGAAGGAGGGAATGTTTGCTGTAGGAATCAGGTTAAGCCTCCTCGTTCATGAACACGACGCTCTGACCCGCACATCGACCGCCGGATGTCGTTTATCCGCCTCCTGCTGGTTCGATGCGGTGTCGGTCCGCCGGGGCCTCGGTCGGCCCCTCGGGGCCTCGTTACCTTCGGCCTGGAGCCTCGGCGGCGCCTTGTTTGTGTTGCGTTTTAATTTGGTCCCATTAGTGCAGCTGCAGGACGCGAAAAACAAGATTCATGGCTGCTGATTGTCGGCGGCGCTCTGGAGGGTTTACGGAGCGGTTCGTGGCCTCAGAAGCTGACGAGTCGCCGGAGCTCCAGCCAGAGAATTTGTTTGTTCTGCTTCATTTCCAGCTCCGGACTTAAATCCCCCTGAAGGAGCTGGTGTCGGTGACATCTGACCCAACAAATCGCTCAGATCGTTCGAACCGTCGAGCTTCACATCTGCTTTTTCAGGTTTTAAAGACCAAAGAAAAACCCCACGAGGAGAAACCATTTAACGTTAAAACAAAAGCTTTAACGTTGAGTCTGAACACTTGGACACGTGATGAGCTGCAGGCGTTTATCATTTATTGTTTTAATCCTGATTCATGCTGCGATTAGAAACGTGAAGCCGGACGTTCGTCTCTGAGATGCAGCCGATTCGTCTTCCATTGTCCAGTTTGAAAATGCGCTTTTTATTTTTTTCACCACACAGCATGTACACAGCAGCTTGATCGGCTTTAGCGCCTGTCTTTGTTATGTCCTGCTATTCTTGTTTTTGTTCTTTCTTTTATTTTTGTTTTTAATCATGTAAAAGTTGCTTTTTAAACAGAAATTAAATCCCCAAAAGCTGGGTTTATAAAAAATCACTAAAATTACACCAATTTTCAGAGCAAGGAACTGTAAAAGCTGAAACATTTGTCAGGTTTTCAGTCTTCCAACAGTCCTCAAAGTAATCACGCGTTACGTACGATTAAGTCGAGAAAATTAGAATTTTGCTTCATTGTGTTGAAATTCACAAGCGTGTCAGAAAACCATGCTTCAAAAAAAATATTTGAATGACACCATTTTTTAGAGAAAAAAAAACTGAAAAAACATGTTGGATTTTCAACTTTCAGATGGTCCTTGAACTAACCATGTGTAACTTATCATCAAATCAGGAAAATTAGCCAAATTTCAGATTTAAATTGTCGTATTTAATCAAAATGACTGATTTCTATTTGCCTCAGTGTTTAAAAGAGATGTCGTGGTTTTAAAAAATCTCTAAAATTACGCCGTTTATCCGACAGAAAAGTGTAAAAATAGAAAGAATTTGTCAGATTTCCAGCGTTTATTTGGTCCTTGAACTAATCATGTGCGACATATGATGAAGTCAGGAAAATTAGCCAAGTTTAGGCTCAAAGTAGGGATATTTCATCAAAATCTCTTTGTTCTAATAGTCTTATTATTTAAATTCACCAGAAATCAGCTTCATGTCTTGATATTTTTACTGATTTCCTCTTTATTTATTCATTCATTCATTGTTTCTATCAGCTGGATTTTGCTGTGATTTAATTGTGTGAAGCTGATGTTGACAAACCCAGGAAGCAGAAACTGTAAAAATCAGACTTCCAACCGTCCAACAGCCTTTGAATCGGTAACGTGTGAAAACGAAACGCTCAGACCAGATAGAGCAACAACAAACAAAAAACACACTAATCACGTGTGACGAGCTGATTTGTCTGAAAAAAAATCACGAAAGTGTGATATTTAATCACAACCACTTTTCAAAATGTGCCAAAATAAAACCTTTGAAGCCGAAACTGTAAAAAGCTAAAATCCTCCTCAAAGCACCTGATTCTCATTAATGACTAAACTGTGACCGACGGACAAAACTTTTCAGGTTGAACTCCGACTTAGAACTGCCCGAAATGACAAAAATGTGTCCAAAATGATTTTTAAATTGTGACTTTGAACTAATGTTTAGTCATTTTGAACAAGTTAAAAGTAATTTTTGAAGGTTTTCAAGTTAGGTTGGACAATTTTAGAGGAAAATCCAACCTACTGGATCGATAACATAAATGCAGCATGGATC
>NW_007578041.1:248401-297562 GCF_000690725.1 Stegastes partitus | reverse complement strand
TCTTTCTACTGATGATGGTGGAACATCTTTCTACTGATGATGGTGGAACATCTTTCTACATCTGATGGTGGAACATCTTTCTACATCTGATGGTGGAACATCTTTCTACTGATGATGGTGGAACATCTTTCTACTGATGATGGTGCAACATCTTTCTACTGATGATGGTGCAACATCTTTCAACTGATGATGGTGGAACATCTTTCTACTGATGATGGTGAAACATCTTTCTACATCTGATGGTGGAATCTTTCTGGAAGCCATTAGAGTTTGTGAATGTGTAAAAATGTAGATATTTAAATATCTATATCGAATAAAGTCCCCATTTTTAGTCGTAGTAGTTGCTCATGTTGATTCCAGGTTTTTAAATTTACTTGTTATATAGTCATCAAAGAAATTCAGCGTTTCTTTTTCTTTCTTTTTTTTTTTGGTGATTTATGACATTCTAACTGTGTCGTCCTGCAGAGAAGACACGTCTGAGTTCTCTCTCCTTCTTCATGGTTCTTCTGGCTGCTGCAGGATTTTGTATTTCAGTGAGAAATGATCCCACAGTGAAGAAAAATGAGACTGAAGCAACAAAACAAACAAACAAACAAAAAAAACATGTAGAAGCTGCTGCTTGGACCTCAGAGGTTGTAGGTTCCTCCAGTCTGTCCAGTCTTTATGCTAAGCTAAGCTAAGCTAACTGGCAGCTGGTTGTAGGTTTATATTTACCAAAAATGCTGTTTATCTTGTTTTAGTCCTGGAAATAAGTGCATTTCTCACTCCAGTGTAAGCAATAAGCTTATTTTACATACCAGATCAAATCCTGTTAAAGTCTGATTGAAATGCTGGTTGATTAAATTCCAGATTTAAGTTTTTCTTCTTTTACTGCAGAAAGCTCCAGTATGTAGAGTTTTCCTCGTGTAGCCTGGATGTTTATATCACTTCCTGCTGTTTCAGGTCCGTCACACTTCAGCCGCTCACGAACCCATTACTGTCTTTGCACGGTGATAAACAGCCGATTAGGGCGACTTAATGAGAGCTAAACAACGCGATGCTGAGAAAAAAAACCACAGCTTGTTTACCGAGCGAGGGTTCAGAGATGATGTGATGCGTCTGCAGAGTTCTTCAGTCAATATTTATTTGCAGACAATCATCAGGATGTTTTACTCTCCCGCAGAGTGTCGATGCACAATTACTGCTTGTCCAAACAGATTCACGCCGTGGCTGGTTGGGGTTTGGGCTGGATGCGGCCGACCGGTCCGTAATGTGTCGAGATGCAGCCTGGACTTGCCTCGCTGAGCAGCAAATGGACTCGACGCCGCGCCGAAAGCTGCTGCTGTTGTTGCAGCTTGTCGGCGTCGTCGTTTCGTTCAGGTTCGTACCTGCCGGAGCTGTAAAAGCAGAAACTGAAACCTGAAGCCACGAACAGACTGCCGAAACAGCGCTGGTGCACGTTTAGTTTGGTCAAATTAATGTAAAAAGAGAAAATAAATAAAACTGGAAATCTGGCAGCGAGGTGCCAGAAAACATGATGTCATGATGCTACGTTCAACAACCGTAAGAATAACAGCATAAAGATGTATATTTATTTTATTTAAATGAAGTGAAACTTTAATTCAGAACAAATTATCGGTAAAAATACAAACTGTTTTAATAAAACAGTATCCGTCCTCCATGTCTTGTCCTGTTTCTACCCAGCTGTCATTGTTTATGACGAATGTGTTCCAGCTGCAGAGTCAACCGATGTGACTCATCAGTGTTTGTTTCTTTGACAGATTTTCTGACACCAGACAAGTAAAAAAAAAAAAAAAAAAGCACAGTAAAGTCCAGAATGATGAGGTGTCAGCAGGGAAAGAGGGACAAAGAAAAAAAAGTTGAAAAAAGCTCACAGAAGACATGTGGGAGAGTCTTTGGTCTGATAAAACTACAGTTGAGCTTTTTGACCTTCAGATGAATCGCTATGTTTGTAGACGTTTAACACACATCATCACAAACAAACTCTTCCTATAGCGAAGCACGGTGGTGGCAGCATCATGACATGAAGCACGGTGGTGGCAGCATCATGATGTGAAGCGCGGTGGTGCTTTATGTAAAGTAAAGGCTAGAAACTGTGTTTTAATTGTGGAAAATAGCTGTATTTCTATAAACTGGCTGTTTAACAGTAGGTTTTGATGCCCCAGCTGCTGAAATATTGCAGTTTTTCACAGAGTAGATGTGATTAACTGATCCAAGGTTTCAATAAAACACGAGGCAGTGTGTTTTTAAATGAGCCGACCAAAGATTCGGCATATCGTAGTGAAATTGTAGCTTCTTTCTGCTCATGATCCCAGCTGATTCTTGGACGTATCGATTTCAAGCGAACACCGAAACTTGAGTCTTGGTTTCACACGTATACCGCCTCAGTCTTCTCACCTCACCGTCGATACGACTGCGAGGACGCTAATTTCCCCGAGGCTTCAATTACATCGACTCCAGACCTCCTTGTTCATTTGTACGCAGCATCGTTTCTGCATCTTTACATCTGTGCAGGTCGTCTCCTCGTACGAGCGTTCTGATGGATATTTTCAGGGTTTTTTTGTGCCGCCTGCGGTGACTTGGCATCTCGACTGACAGATTTCAGTCCCTCGCACTCATTCACTGTGACAAATCATCCGAAACTCCTCCAGCCAATCGCTCAAAATCTGGAAATGGAAAGCAGTGGTGACAGCGAGGCAGGCGGCTCCTGATCGCTCCGATTTTCTTTGCAAAAGTTTCATTATCATCACAGAAAATCAGTCAGCGGGTTTGTGCTTCGATTGACCCGCGTCACCTGCTTCCCGACGTCGGGAATGTTTCTCCGTCCGTCTCGTTTTGACGATTCGCCTCAAAGAGAAAGTAATTACAGGAGAAAACGGCGGTGAATCATCTGGTTTTGATTTATGTTTTTATCGACTGAAGAAAAGGAACCGAAGACAGACGCTTCACCGTCAGGATTTTAATTCAGAGAAAACAGGTCAATGCAACACAAACAGTTTAAAAAAAAAAAAAAAAAAAAGCAGCGAGTTAAAATGACAGAAAACCGACTGAAAACGACAACATGTTGCACATCTGAAAAAACAACAACGGAAAGCAAAACCAAGTAACAACTGAACCTAAAACTGAAAACAAGCCGAGACTGAAAACAAAAGTGAACTGAAAGTAAAAAGGCACTAAAAAGAGAAAGCAAGCAGTGACTACAACTGACAGAAAACAGGGACAAAGTGAAAGCATGACGTAACTGAAACTGAAAGTAAACAACTGAAAAAATAGTAAAAACAAAGAGCGACCATGAAAGACAAGCGACAGAAAACTGATTAAAACTTAAAGCAAGCAAACAGAAATAGACAGTGATCGAAAACAAAAGACAGCAGTAGGTGAAAATGACAGAAAACACTGACAGAATGTTAAAACAAAAACCAAATTAGACAGCAGCGGAAACTAAAAACAAGCCGAGACTGAAAATGAAAGTGAACAGAAAATAAAATTAAAAGTACAAAGCAACTAAAAACGAAAGCCAACAGCCACAGAAAGCAACCGAGAAGAGGGAATGAAAATAAAAAGAAGCAGCTGCTGAAAACAAAAGTAAACAGTGTCTAAAAACAACAGAAAAAGTGTCTGAGAGTGAAGGCCACCAGTGAACAGAAACAGTGAAAGTGAAACCAAACAGGCTTCGATGAGCAGCACCATGAGACGTTGCTGTTTATCGTCTATGAACGAGCTGCAGCGGTTTGATCTGAACCAGACGTCAGAACCGAGCCTCGGAGCAGCTCCAGCTCCAGACGTCTCCACCAGGCTGCTGCTCCCATGTGTTTTCATCTCCGTGTCACAGTCGATTTGGACACAAACTCCCCGCCAAGGTTTGCGGTCAGCAGATCGGAGCGCCGGTCTGACGGCGCCGGTCTCCTCCGGCTGCTCCGTCCACTCCTCGGTGTGAGGAAATAAACTCTCCATCTGCCCATCATCATCACCGTCATCGTCGTCGCTCTCCGACTCTGGACAGCAGACCGAGAACGCCCAAATGAACGGAGCCACTGGGGACGGGTCGGGTTTTAAATATAGGACTGAGATGACAGCTCTGGACTGGGTTACTATTTATTTACCAGACTTCTTGGTGTCATAAATAGGTTTTTAACATTCCAAGTCTTCTGTGTGTTAGCGTTTTGTCTTTCTTTATGCACCATGTAGCTGTGATCAATGACATTCAGTATGGTCAGCAGCACTGGTGCTTTCTTTAATCCGTTTTTCATTTTGGACAGGTCCGTTTTCTAGTAGCAGTAGTAAAATCCCAGGAAAAAAAGACTTATTTTGCATGTTAAGCGTAAAAGGTTCATATTAAACCTGGACTAGAGTTCATCAGAAGACATGTGCAGACTCTGAAGTCACCTGGAAGAAGGTTCTTTGGTCTGTTAAGACCAAAATTTAGCTTTTGGTCCATCAGACTAGATGGTATGTTTGGCAGACAAATATTGCATATTGTCACAAACACACTGTCCCCACTGTGAAGCACGGCGGTGGCAGCGTCTTGACGTGAAGCACGGAGGTGGCAGCATCATTTCTTACAAAGAGAACAAACTATGATCCTAAACAAATATGAATAGTTTTTATGAGTGTTAGCCAAAACCAGGACGCAAAGACAACAAAAAAAACATCGATTATTTTTACCGCATTTTCGATAGACACAAATAAAATCAGTGAAATGACAAAAACAGATGTCTGATGTAACATAACATGAAAATTTAAAGATGTCAAATGTATCAAATCTTCATGTGAAACGACATGTAAAAACTCATGTTACATCCAATATGATTTTAGAATGAACTGGTTTCTGACAGCTGAAAACAAACACTAGTCGTAGAACAGGTTATTGACAAAATAAAAACACAACGAATAGTCACATGTCTGCAGTGTTCGGCCTGATGGAGCCAGCATGTGGATCAATACTTTTTTTTCTGCAATTTTACTAAATATTATTTGTAATTCAAGAAAACAGGGAAAACCTGAAGTTAAAACTGTTAAAAACTTTCATTATTTCCTTCTCAGAGAACACAAGTTGTAATATTTTAAAGACACTTTGTGTATTCGGTGGTTTTGAAAGTCAGGAACTACTTTTTTCTCTCGCTTTTTTTGCTCTTTTATTTGTCTCCAGTTTAATTAACAGCCTGAAAATCAGAGTGGTGAAAGCGAGTCTTTGTTTACAGCAAACAAATGCTGCTAATTAGCTTCCTGTCCGATGCAGTCGACCTCTGCAGGAGCCCGGATGTCAGGTTGTGGTTATTTCGCCGATAGTTGTCGTCTGCTGCTTTTCTTCACTCCGAACTCCGCTCACTGTTTTTTTCCTTCTTATCTGGATGCACTGAACCAAACTCGGGGACAGTTTGAGTTTGAGTTAACCTCCGGCGGGGGTCAAACCTCTGGCGACGCCGACCTCCCTCTGAGCCACCCGGTCACCCAATTAGAAGTGTTGTGTTCGGCGGAGGTGAGAGTTGCGTCTCTGAGCCTTTGGTTTCAGTTCTTTAGTGCCTGGAGAAGGTCCTGGAAGGCTCTAAAGAAACAAACCTGGAGCAGCGTTTATCAGGCGACACCTTCCTGCCTGCTGCCGTCTTTCATCCAAACACGCTGTGAGCATGAAAACACTCTTTTCTTTGTGCTCGTCGTCCGCCTGCTTCATGTCTTTGGCTTCATCCTCAGACAGCCGGAACAGACTCACTTTATCTCAGACACACAGTCACTTTAAGCCTCCGTCATCAGATCCTCGTTTTCTCCTCAGAAGTCTGTAAATTTGTTATTTCTTCTCGTCTTTTCTTCGCCGCTGCGGCGGCTGGGAGGAGGGGAAACTATTTAAAGTGAGGTCTCTATGGAAACAGGATGCAGAAGAGGCCGAGTGCTCGGCAGCAGTGACGCAGCAGGATTCAAGTTCCAAAAGGTGGAAGATGTAGAAGTCGCCTTTAAACCGCCTGCTCCGTAACTTCTCAGACGTCGATAAAATAACAACTGCGGTGGTTTACTGGGAGCTTCACAAACTTCAGATCTGACTCGGATGCTGCAGCAAAGCGACAACGAGACAATAAATGCGCTGCGTCATGAGTGGAGTGAACAGAAAAAGTTGAATTTTTGCAAGTTGTAGCATAAAAAAAAACTGGTTACATGCTGATTCTGGCATTTTCAGAGACAACTTGGAGTTTTTGTGCTAGATTGTCGTGTTTATTACGACTTTAGCAACATCTGCTAATTCACCGGAGCTGCAACAGTCTGCTAACGCGCTAATCTGTCCTGTCTGTGAACAGCAGCTTTACTCATCAGCCAAAGTAGCGCCTTTCATTTGTTTTAATGGATAACTGGTTCATAAAAATAACGATACGGCTAATCAGAACAATGCTAAATATTAGCATATTGTAATATTTCATCCTCCTCCTTTGTCTTCCTCTCCAGCTCTGCTCTACGCCACCATCTTTGGAAATGTGACCACCATCTTCCAGCAGATGTACGCCAACACCAACCGCTACCACGAGATGCTCAACAACGTCAGGGACTTCCTGAAGCTCTACCAGGTTCCCAAAGGCCTGAGCGAGCGGGTGATGGACTACATCGTGTCCACATGGTCCATGTCCAAAGGCATCGACACGGAGAAGGTGAGGCTGCAAAGACCATGTGTATAGTTTTAAGTTTCCAGTGTTTCCTAAATGCTTCATTTTTTGTGATGGAGTCATTTAAACACAGAAGTCTTTGTCTCAGAAAAACAATCAAGCATTTTGGTTATTTCATAGATTTATTGTCGGTCTTCTGGAAATCAAAACTCATACATAAAGCCACTTCAATTGCTACAGTGGGAGAAGCTGAAAAACATCTGAAAAGCAAATCATTGATTTCAACAAGTCAGAAAGTCTCTTGGAGTCATTTCAGAGCAGCTTCAGATCCCAGAACCATCAGTGTGTCAGCATAAAGTTCATGGTCCAGTTGTGTTACTGCCACCATCAGGAAGAAAACACAAACTATCAGCTGCTGCTGAGAGACGATTGGTCAGGATGGTCAAGAGTCAACCAGGAACCAGCAGAAAGCAGCTCTGGATGGATCAGAAGCTGCTGGAACACAGCTGTCAGTGTCCACAGGGTCTGACATCAACATGAGCTGAGAGGCTGATGGAGAAGTTCTTCCTCCAGAAGCAGAACCTTAAAGCTCCACTGAAGTCTGATCACATGGACAAAGAAAAGGCCTTCTGGAGGAAAGTTCTGTGGTCACATGGAACAAACACTGAGCAGAACCATGTCTGGAGGAGAGAAGGTGAGGCCTTTAACCCCAAGAACACCAAACCTACCATCAAGCATGGAGGTGGCAGCATCATGCTCTGGGGCTTCACACAAAGTAAATGGATCAATGAAAAAGGAGGATCACATTCTTCAGGAAAACCTAAAACCATCAGCAGAAGGTTGATCTTGGACACAGTTGGATGCTCCAACCAGACAATGAGCCCAAACACACATCAAAGTGGTGAAGAAATGGTTCCATCAGGCTGGAATGAAGGTTCTAGACTGGTCTCCCCAAAGTCCTGACTGGAATCATCCAGAACCTGTGGACTGATGAAGAAACATGTCTGAGTCAGAAAGACGACGAGTTCAGTTGAACTGCAGCGATTCTGTCCAGAGGAGTCAGAGATGAACCAGAAGGTTGTGGATGGAAACCAGAAGAACCAGACATTTAACCAGATATCAGTGTTACTGTGTGGATATTTTTGACCCAATAGATTTTGTCATATTTCCAGAAGACCTTTAATAAATCCACGAAAGAACCAAAATGCATCACAGACAAACATTCATGTGTTTTAATGATTCTATCATAGAAAATTCAGAGGTTTAAGACTCAATGGAAACTCAAAACTGTAAGAATCTACATGATCTATACAACTGTATGTAAACTCTTGATCACGGCTGTGATTCTTTGCTGCTGTATTTATCCGTGCAGGGATTAAAAACTCGATGACAAAACCAGCGAGTCACACGTAAGAAAGCAAAACCTGGATGATGACAGATTTAGATGCAGCAGTCACACTTAAAACCATTACATGGGTTAAGCTCCTTTACGCTGCGACGCCGAGACAAAACTCTGAACAAAACATCTCAACAAAACCAGCGAGAAGAAAGACAGGAACCAAAATAAAAGAGAGAAGAGCACGACGAGACGCCCGGTGGCCTCAGACTGCTCCGACCTGATTTACTCACGCTGGGAGCTGAACTTCTGACCCGCCGCTCACACTGCAGTTATGCACACATTCAATTTAGATTTAAAAATTTTATTATATCCAAGAAATTGCTGCAGCGTCGCAGCGTGAGCGCCGGCTGCAGGGACTCCGTTGCTGATCTGAATGTGTTCCTCACTCAGAGACGGACCGACTGTGTTTCAGTGGACTCGGTTTGTACTGGAAGGAATTAAAAAAAACTGTGAAATCTTTACTGGAATAAAAATAATTCAGTGCTGGTGGTTAAAAAAAAAGTGTAGCTACATAAAAAGCTGTATAACTACTTATAGTCAGTTACAGTACGTCCACAGCAAAGATATGAAATGCATAATATCAAACTAAATCATTAGTAAACATGGCTAAAAACCAATGATGATTTTCATTGTCAATTAATCTATTTTCTGGATTTATTGTAAATAAAATTTTTAAAAAGATCCATAAAAAATGTTTACAATCTGGCAGCTAAAGTGGCAATAAAATAACGTTAAAAAAACAGAACAGTGTACAAAAACTATGAAAAAAATGAAAATTATGGCAAATGTCTGTAAAATAATGATAGTTTTATTGGATTTTAGTGCAGAAAATAGTGTAATTTTATGGTAACACACTCTGAAATAAGAAATATTATTAGAACAAGCACGGATGTTGTTTTGTACTTTTACCATTTTTTACTATATATATATACAGTATATATGGATGTAATCTGTGATTTAGCAAAATGGGGATAATCTCTAAATATTAGATGGTAAATCAAACAAAAAAAAACACTTAAAGACTGTTAAAATAAACTTTCTGTATTGTTTGGTATAAAAAACTATTCTGCTGTGCTTTGATTCGACCTGAACTCAGCTGTGTTGTCGTCTTTCCTACTCTCTCGCTCGCATGAACTGAATCTTAATGCATTTAAATTCACAATAAATCTGCTCTCGTTCGTAGATTTATTCTGTTTCTGTTGTCAGGATGAAACAGTGACGGAAGCTCATTCAGACGACGTGTTAGCCAGCACTCAGCTTGGTTCTGCGGATAAAATGCAGATTTTGTAACGTCATCTGACAAACTCGCCAGACGCAGGAGTTAAAAACAACGACTGGGCAGTGAATTCAAAGAGATTTCCATCCTTGTAGAGCAAGTTAGAAGCGTTAGCGTTGTCGGACATGTAAGTGTCTGTGGCTCAGGTGGTACAGCGGGTTGTCCTCTAATCGTAAGGTTGGTGGTTCGATCTCCCGTCCTTCCACAGTTGACATGTCCTTGAACAAGACGTTGAACCCGAAGTAGCTCCCGATGGCAGGCAGCAGCTTGCATGGCAACCATTGGTGTATGAATCGGTGAATGAGAAAAAGCACAACAACAGGTTTGATTTCTTTAATCTCTACTTCTTTAACGTCTGTCGGCTTTCAGAGTTTGGCGAACTTTCCTCCGACCAAACTGGAACTGGATTGTTTTTATGTTCCGTCTTTCACTTCTGGAGAAACACGAGGAACACAGCTCCATTTTTAAGCACAACATCTGGTTGTTTCTTGCTAAAAAGGGAACAGACCCGTCATAAAATCCTGATCCAGGACAGCTTTGAGACCCTTCATGATATTTTTGTTTCCCACCGAACAGCTGCTGAATCCAGCTTCAACTAAAGTCACATCAGCTCATTATTTCTGCTGTGCTTAATAGCACTTGTTCGTCTTCTTCATCCGTCCGTTCGGTTTCTTTTTCTTTTGGATCACAAACCGGCCCTCCATCAATTCCAAGCGTGAGCGATAATTATAGACTCCTGAGGAGACATAAGGCGAGCGCCGAGCCCAGCCTCGGTATAAATACCTCGCAGTCAGAGCTGGGGCCAATTAGTCGGTATGTTTTTGTCACTTTGGGAGCCGTTATCCGGTACATAGTCAGCTGTTTATGGGAGTTTACACCCGAAATAAAGACCAGAGGCTCCCCAAAGCGTCTCACTAATACCCTCCACTTTGAAACGCGACTGTGTGGTGTTGTGATGCTGCAGAGGCTTTTAGAAGAGTTTTCTTTTCGTCCATGTTACTGTGAACACTTGGTTTGCTCAGTTTTTACCTAAATACTTCAGTTAATTAGGCTGGATTTTAGAATTTGTGTAATGAGCCGGACAAAGCGAGCACAGTTTAGAGTCTCAGAGGGAGGTAATGAATGCAGCAGCACCGGCTTGAATTGTTAAACTGTGTTCTTCTGCAGACAGTCTTACAGCAGGATGGGAAACCAATAAGCCTTCGGTTACAAGTTAAAGTTTTTTATCGAGATCTTCGAGCCAAAACCTGAGCTCCTCTGGTGTTTTCTGACCTTATTCTGACCCAGCAATACCGCACAGTGTTTAAAATATAAACTCACATAAAGCCCCGGGCTCCACAAAATATACATGTTTGCGCTGGCAGTGTTACAACTGGTGTCCAGACCTTAAGGAAGAAGGTTTTTACCCATTTATTTACTATTCAGGGCAGGTTGCTTTGGCAAACAGCCACTGGGACTTTCAGCAACACTTACTGCTGCACTCTGAAAGACATTATGTCCAACGGTTTTCTGCTACTCGACAGTTTGTCGCTGCCAGTTGAGTTAAAATTGGTTTAACTTTAAGCTCTTGAATGTATACCTACCAACAAAAACCAGACAAGCATCCAGGCAGGGAGCAAAATGGAGGAAAACCTGGCGTTATGTGGGCCTGGATTCCCTGAATTATACGACACAAGTTTGCAATTGTATTGAGACCTTTTGGAGGACTGTACCAAGAAGGAAGTTTACTAAATCCAGACTTTCTTTGTGGAAACCAGCTCAACAAAACCTTAAATCTGAATCAGACATATTGAGTGTCACAACTTTGGTTAGCAACTTTTCTCTTCAACCTTCTTGAGACTCATGTTTTCATAAAAGAGGGAGTTTAACGCATCATGTGACTCTTTTTCTGCACAAAATGGACCAACTGGGTGCCACCTACAGTTCTAGTTGCCATGGTGATCCAGCAGGTTGGAAGAAAGCCGACATCATGTTACTAAAAACTCAGACTGTTGGCTGATTCAGCAGCTTATTTCTCACCTTAAATGGTTTCAGAAACACATTTTGTTTACATATTATTAGTGAAAGTTTCCATGTCGATCTGGTTTGAAATCAAGGAGCTGACCTAAGAGGGTTCGTCCAATCAGGTGCAACCAGCGTTTCCTGTAGGAAGGTGGAGCCTGTGTTGGACTCTTGTTGAGGACCACTTGTCAGTAATGTGTCGTGACATTGCCATGCCATACGCCACTGTTGGTAAACGACGCAAACGCTTTCATCTAAAAAGCCCTGTGTGGACATGTACCGTAAGGCTGAACCAGGCCACCCCACACAGAAAACATCAATTTATCCGCTAGTGTCTACTCAATTTTTTGCTCACTACCCAAAGCCTGATCAACTGGTCAATCACAAGGTTTTCCATCCAGCTCAGCTCCCTCGTCGCCACAGTGGTCCAGTGCAATACAATCTCTCCAGGGGAATTGAGGTTTGCTGTTCTACTCTTTGCAGATGATGTTGTTCTTTTTGTTTCAATGGACTGGGATCTTCAGCATGCATTGTGAGAAGTGTTCAGGATGAGAATCGACACCTCCAAGTCTGAGGCCATAGTTCTTTACACTTGGAGTTAGCTGCTACCTCAAGTGCAGGACTTCAAGACATTCTAAGAAGAACTATACAAGTCCACGTAACCGTGAAAACCATATCCTCATTATCGTCTGGAGGTGGCCTTTCTGTACCATCATCTAGCTGTGAATAGACTCCTTTAAATATCGTTTGTGAAATGTTTCACTGCAGTAAAGGAAGAAGAATAGTCTCTTTTGTAAACCGTTTCTCTCTGTATTTTAGGTCTTGTCCATCTGTCCTAAAGACATGAGGGCCGACATCTGCGTCCACCTCAACAGGAAGGTAGGAATCCACTGTTTTCTTCTTTATGTCACGACACTTTATCTGATTCACTAGATCTGGTGTATTGTGTCTCAATGTTGTGAAAAACTTGTGGGGTAAACTCACACCGTAATGTGCGTAAATAGACTTCGGATTAAATTGAAGTTCACCAAAGTGCTGGTCAGATTATAAAACAGACAGCAACTGAGGTGTGAGCAAAAAGAAAACACATCAAACTACGTTCACACAATCGGATTTCCTGACGTCGGACATTCGCTGCTTCCCTCCTCAGATGTTTCATTACATAACCGAATGGAGGGTAAATCACTCGACTGATATCCGTCCATAAGACTTTGCGATACTCAAACTGCTGAACCGGCTCCATCAAAGGACACCTTCGGTAACAACCGTCTCCGATGACGAACACGAGTTACTAAAGTTAGTCTTCGGCGTCTCAAGTGTCTCCGTCTCTGAAATAACCCTCCAACTGTACATTTGTTCCAAGTACAAGCCTTCACTGATCAGCTATGGAAGTTTCTACAGGAATGTGTGTTAGTAATGTTAGAATCCAGATAATTCATTAAACATCAGTTAAAGCAGGACAAGACGACCTTCTGCCCAAAAGATTATTGAGCTAGACGGCCTTATAGAGTTTCAAGGGAAGACGATGGCACTCTGAGGTTTCATTTCAATACAAGTAGATCCATTGAATCTGACTTTCACCAATATTTGATGTCCTTACTGATCTAAAAGTTATTTGTTCTTCCGCAGAATCATAAATGACGTCCAAAGGC
The DNA here is from genome assembly GCF_000690725.1 of Stegastes partitus. Classification (NCBI taxonomy): domain Eukaryota; kingdom Metazoa; phylum Chordata; class Actinopteri; family Pomacentridae; genus Stegastes; species Stegastes partitus. Next base: position 284,647 of record NW_007578041.1, on the reverse strand, counting down.
AATAGGAAAATGCAAAATATGTTGCTCAAAAAAGAACATGACGAGTAAAACTAAACTGAAATCACCCTTTAATTTGGTAAAGTTTTATTCCACAATCTTAAGAATTAGCAGTGTCGTATTTTTAAGCACTGCATTGGAAAAGGTTCTTGGAAACTGCAAAATGAACCAAAAACAAGCTTTTCGCTCGCACTCAGTGGTTTTTTAAACATTTAACTGATCAATACCAGCTGACGTGAAGGACTCACTACAACTTTCCCAACTTTCTCCATTTCATAGATGGACAAAGTTTGGTTGGTTTCTTTCTCTAGCCGGTTGTGTTTGCATCTTCTTCTACTCAGCCACGTAGCCCACAGCACCACCTTCTGGTGAAACTATACAGCCTACTGAATAGAAATCTTTGGGGTTTTTTTGCAACATTTCAAAGGCTAGCTTCACATTAGCTTGATAAATATATAGAAACTTGGCTATTGTTGTTCTTGCAGCTACAAGTCAGCCAAAAACGCCAAAGAACTTCTGACTTTAACACCGATCCCTTGTAGTTAACCTTCCTTTTTATGTTATTATCATGTTAAAGCATGCAAGTAAAGCAGAAACCTTCCTTTGGGTTTCATTTCCTCGAGGGGTGTTTCAGACTTTAAGGGTTTCCAGGTTAAGGGTTGTTGTTTTTTACCAGAACTACTTTGAACAAGAGGCTCATAAGAGTTTAAGGTCAAATTAATATCTCAAAGTTGAATCAAACCTTGTCATGATTTCGTCCAGATAAACATATTTTACTTATTTAGAACGGTTCCTTCAGATTTCTCTCCATTTCTTCTTCTTCTGGTTCGGCGTCCTGTCTTCTTCTACTCTGTTTATTATAGTCATATACGGTCGCCTGAAGCCACTTTCTACAGATACTATACAATTTGGTTTATTTGCTCCGAGACGTTGTTAAATAAAACATTTGGAAAGTTTTCTTCGAAATAGTTTGAGGAATATGTAAAAACTTGGCTCGTGTTGCTTTTATAGATGCAAATGCTCCAAAACCCCCTAAAGAACATCTGAGTTTAACTCCAGCAAATAATGAAAACGAGACTAATTGGCTTTTCCTCAAAGTGATTCCTGAGTTTGCTCGACAACTTCAACAACACCACAGTTATTGTAGGTTTTGTCAAATAAAAAGTCACGTCTTTGCCCTACCGTGGGATTTCCCTTTAACAGAAACACCCCTCCATCCCCAAAGGAAGCTGAAACTCGGTGGTTTCCAGAATAAAGGCGCCGAATTAGGTTTGGACCTCAGTGTTTGAACTGCAAGTGTTCATGAATAAAAACATGAAAATGCAAAACCTTGCAGCAGCAGCAGCGATCTCTCCCGTCAGACTCCTTTTCTTTTGATGCTTCACGAGCTTCGACGTGAACAGTTTAACTTTGTCAGACCTTTAAACTTCAATCGAAACCTTCTGACAGCGAGCCGACTAGTAGCTGTCCTGGTAGAACGCGGTTCAGCGAATGAAAACGCAGCGACGGCGAAGCGTCTGAGGAGATGTTTCCTTCAGGAGGTCGACAGGAAACACAACTGACGGCTTCACTTTGACAGATTATCGCACCGCGTTGTAGCTGCAAGATCAGAAAATGACTCCGCAGAAGAAGAAATCTACTGTTGTCTTGTAGGTTTCATAGAAAATGAACTGTTCTGGTCAATAACGATCCAAAACCTGCTTCAGCTTTAAACCTTCAGCAGATGTTTGAAGGAGTTTGTTGAAACTTTACTTTGACGTCTTCAGTGGTGGAAGAAGAATTTAGATCCTTTATGTCAGTAAAAGTACCAACATGAGAGCAAAATAAAATTTCAGCAGATTTTGTATTTTGTTTTTATTAAAGAGGTGTGATTTCAAGTTGATATATATGGTGTAGTGAGAGCACCAAATTACAAAAATAAATCAATAAAAAAAATAATAAAACAAAAGTGTAAATAAAATTAAAAATAAATAATGCGGCAGTGTAAAGCAATATTAGTCACAAATGAATCCAGAAAAGAAAAGGCTAACAAAAGTAGAAATATAAAGACAAATAAATAGAATAATTAAAAGAATATTTATTTATTTTAATTTTTATAATTATTTAAAATTTTGAAAATTTTAATGTATTTATTTTTTTTATTATTTTATAAATATTTCTATTTTGTTAATGTTTATAAATAAATTATTATTTTAAAATATTTTATTTATTTGTCTTTTATTTCTACTTTCATTAGACTTTTCTTTTATGGATTTATTATTAATTAATATTGCTTCATATTGCCACGTTATTTATTTTTTGATTGTATTTATTCTTCTTTGTATTTCCACTTTTATTTTATTATTCTTTTATTGATTTATTTTTGTCATTTGGGCTCTCACTACTCCATTGATAGAAGCCAGAAAAAGCAGACAGACAGAGATTCATCAGAAACTTCACTTCATCTGCAGCTTTTATACACCTTCTTTTGATTCCTGTCAAATGAACAGTTGATTTAAAGGATTTTTTATTATTATTATTTTTCTTTGATCCTAGTTAAAGAAAACAGTGGCTGAGTTTCAAATTTGTATTTAAAGAAACGGCAGCAGTTCGTCTGATTTCTGCACGATGTTTGAGGACAAAGTCGATAGAAGCAGAGAAATAAACAGACGAAAGATAAACGAGACTCCTTTGAATCATACTTCACTTTAATTGGGACTTAAATACACTTTTTTTTTAACCAGGAAATTAGACGCAGGAACTACATCTAAACATCAGAAACAACCTACAAATAGACGGACGTGAAGCTCTCTACATATTTATTCAGATGTACAGGCTGTTGTGCCTCCACTCATTTCAGATGCAGTCATTTAGTTCTGGAAGCCTCGACCGAGCTGATGGGGATCCACAAAAATCATTAGTTCACGCTCTGTGGAGCACGAATCTACAGCCAAGTCATCGACTGCTGAATCGGTGAATCTGTCCAAGACGAGCCCAACACACAGAAAATAGACTCAAGTTTGGATGAAGTCGTATTAAGTTGGCGAGCTTCTGGGGAGTTTTCACACTTTTATTCACTCAAATACTTCAGGATTATAAAGTACAAACTGTGTGAAGTTCAAAAAATTTAACTCTAAGGTGTTAAATCTGCTGATTCTGACACTTTTCTGGTGCCTTTGTCTCGACTACCTGGCTTTAGAGAACCGTTTCTAACCGTCCAATCGGCTTCACTCAGGTGTTCAACGAGCATCCTGCGTTCCGATTGGCCAGCGACGGCTGCCTTCGCTCGCTGGCGGTGGAGTTCCAGACCATCCACTGCGCTCCGGGAGACCTGATCTTCCACGCCGGCGAGAGCGTCGACACCCTCTGCTTCGTGGTGTCGGGGTCACTAGAGGTCATCCAGGACGACGAGGTCATCGCCATCTTAGGTAGGCGGGGCTTAGAGGATTAAAAAACACTGAATGTGCGTGTTTGGATCAGCGTGGAAGCAGTTTATTGTGAGAATTCGCAATGGTTTCTCTGTTCTATGTATATGTTTGTTAGCTGAGCATAACTTTGGGATTTGGGCTGTTTGTTGGACAAACGAGACATCTGAAGAGGATTTTCCTGAAGTTTTACCGGCAAAAATAATTAGCTGTCATCTTGAGCACTGACTGTCGATTTTCTCAGATGAAATTATTAAAACTTGCTCTGGAATCAGTAACGTTTCGGCTCGTCTGCTGCATTCAACACTTTGGTAATTTATCGTAACCTGGTGTTAAATTTATCTTCTCTTCAAGTTTTTAGCAGAGCTGAGGGGATTTTGCAGCAGACATGAAGCAGTTAAAAACGGTTTTATCGGCAAAATGTTTCCTTCATTTTAACTGTTATTGCTTATTGATTGGTAACGTTTGGTTGAGATTTGCCTCCCGAAGGACGAAGGAGAAATCTGAAGAACCAGAGCAGTACGTCAGTGACTCATACGGGAGTGAAAGAGTCTGTAAGGAGCGTAAACGATGTGCGTCATGGACGTTACATGAAGTCCAACGTAAACAGGGAGCATTAGATGACTAAACCAAACGCTCCGGTGTGTGATTTCCGTTCAAAGCATTTCGTCTCTAATCTGTCCTGTTTCTTTTCTTGGTCTTATGATTGAACGTGATGCGTTTCTGACCTTCTCCTCTGAGACCTGAAGGAGCCGAACGAGTCACGAAACCCTGTCGACAGCAGCAGCGTTTTATTCTTACGCCCGGTTTGTGTCAACAGGACTTCAAACGTTCAGAAACGGCAGCGAGCGTCGAACACCGACGGCGGCTCTTATCTGCCGCCGTCACGGTGTCGAGCTGCAGCGTTTCTGAGCAGAACAACGAAGGAAACAGAGAAGCTAACGGAGATAACGTCAGGAAGCCGCTCTTTGTTCAGACAAAACAGACGGAATCGTTTCCAGAACCATCGGAGGAGTTTTTCAGAACAAGCTGCACGACGACGTTCACGTCAGACTTCATGAAGCGGCAGCGATGGAAGTCGGTTTGTGCTGCTGAGGAGTTCAAACTTCAAGCTGTTGCTGCTTTCAGCTCATAAAGACGAAGTCGTGTCCATCTGGAAAACTGCACTGTAAAAAATCTGTTTTTTTTTAACAGATTCTAGGTGTAATTTATTTTTATTTTTTTTAACAATGTACGATTATTTTTGCATATTTTTCCTGTTTTATTAAAATACAGACAAATAATAAAATTATAGGGAAAAAAACTATTAATTTACACGTTAACCACAAAAAACAGTCTAAAACGGTAAATAACTTGAAAAATCTGTATTTTTTTACACGACATTAGACTTTTTCACTTTTATTTACTGTATTTAAAACACACACACACACACATTTATTTATTTATTGCAGATATTTACTATTATTTGAAAGAAGAATTATTCATAACAAGGACTGATAATTGATAAATAATTTTCACACTGCAAATTGCAAATTCTTCCCTTTTTGTATAATCTCAGATAATAACTAATAAAATCACACAAAAACTATTAATTTACACATTAACCATAAAAAATGCGCCAAAACTGTCAACAATCTCCACATCAGCGATTATATTTTTACAAATGATAATTAGTTTTGAGTAAGAAAAGCGCTATATAAATCTAATCAACTATTATTAGTTTTTTTGTTATTATTTTTATTTTTTACAATGTTTTACTTTATTTAATTCATCATAAAAAAACATATTTGAATTTATTTGAATTTAGAAACAGTAACTTGTTTTTTAAACAGTTATTTTACAGATTTGTTTTTATTGTTTAGTTGGATAACAGATATCTATTAAAATCACAGGAAAATTATCGGTTTAGATACATAAAACTGTTTATGTCTGATTATGTCTTCATGTGGATTATATATTTTAATAAACATAATTTGTGCTTTTACAGTGTGTGAACATATTAACTGTTTTAATTTAAATCAGCAAAAAAAATCGTTGTTTTATAGATATTAGCTGTTATCTGAAATAAAATTGTATATATCAAGGATTGAGAAATGCAATATATATTTATAACTGTTATTTTACAGATTTTCACAGTTTTATCAAATTATAGATATCATGTAAAATCTAACAACAAAAGAGGTTTAAAAAAATATTAATTAAGAAAAGTTTTAATTACAAGAGACACAGAATAAAACGGACCAAAACTGTGAATCATGTCAACATCAGGAATCTTGTTCATTTCACTTTAATAGTAAATTTATTGATTTATTTTTCAACAAAATGTGAAATTACACTGTTTTACTGCTTAAACCAACTGAACATCGAGATTTTTTTCTCCTTTTTCTCCATTTTTCCAGTTTTTTAGTGTCACAGTATTCTGTCGTTTTAAATTTTTTTTTAAACATATTTTTCTGGTGGTTTATTGTGAACCGAGTACAGAGGAAGGTGAAATGCTGCAAGCCGGCAGTGTGGACGTCCTCCTTCACCTCTTTAACTCCGTTACGAGGCCGAAGCCGAGCAGACGGCAGTCAGAGGTTCATAAAAAGCACATTAGACGTTTGAGAAATTGCTTCATCTCTCGGAGGACGTTAATCAATAAACGGATTCTCCAACACGCCTGCAGCTGTTTTCCTCCAGACTGACATCCTCAACTTATTGGGTTTCGCTGCTTCTCAGGGTTCAGCGTCAGCGAAGCCCGACGGGAAGCTACTGCCGTCTGGAGACGCAGTTAGATGGAGGGAAGTGGAGTTTTAAACCGGATCCTGGAAGATCAGCGGAGACGATGCCACGGTTGCCTTCAGCCCACATCAGAGCACAAACCTGATTTATTTTACTTTTAGACGAGAACCAGGCTTTTATTTCTAATCTTTGCTTGATGGAGGCTTCATCTGACAAAAGTTATAGCTGCTGATGTCAGTTAATGTTTCATAATAAAGAACAAAACTCAGCAGAATCTCCCATAACTTATGAACCCTCTGAACTCCAAGCAGCAGATTCTGGAGGTTTTGTTGCTCCTGCTGCATTCTTTCCTCACTGCAGGTTCATTTTGTGTGTGTTATTATTTATGGAGAAAATGCTCCAAACCAGTCACGATTGTCATGTAATTTTTGAGCAATTTCCAGCCAATTAACTCGAGATAAGTTGCAGGCTGTTCCCTCGTGATCTGTAGAAAGATGTTCCACCATCATCTGTAGCAGGCTGTTCCTTCGTGATCTGTAGAAAGATGTTCCACCATCATCTGTAGAAAGATGTTCCACCATCAGATGTAGAAAGATGTTCCACCATCAGATGTAGAAAGATGTTCCTCCATGCTGGATGTATCTCCAACAACTGGCTCCTCTGTTCTCTGGTTCTGAGCCATGCTGCATTTATTTATTGGTCCAGTAGGTTGGATTTTCCTCTCAGTCTAAAATTGCCACAAAAAAGACACTTGAAACTTTTTTTTTTTTTTTTTTACTGTGTTTTTACTAAATTTTATCTGTAATTAATCAAAACAGTGAAACAGTTTATATATATATATATATATATATGTTTTTTTAAAATCCAGCTGATACTGTTCATACCCTGTGTTCCAGTGTAGTTTTCTGTTGGTCGTGATGCTTTTATGACGTCTTAATTCTTTATGTTATGCATTTTTGCAGTTTAAAAGTGACAGAAACATATTTACAAACCGTGTCTCCAGTCAGTTTAGGATTTTCCAGGCTTTTATGTTTTAGTCTTTTCTGGTCTCCGTGTTGCCGTCCAGAACCTCCTGCTGGACGGATGTGGTGTGTTGGGCTTGTTGAGGAGCAGCTGAACAAACAGACGCCTCTGAGCCTCAATCATCTATTAATGATTTCTTCTCCATCTCTGACAAAATCCACTCAGCCTCCTTTTTTTTGTTGTTTTTGCCAAAACGAAGAGCTGATTAATTTTCTAATCCATTATTCATGCTGGGTTATGAGACGGGGATTCTGCTGTGGACTTGTATTCTCACAGCAATATGTTCTGGCCCAGCGAGCTTCCAACCGCGGCTGAGTCTGACAAGACGCCGCAGCAAGACGCGAGGCTGTTTGGACGAGTCGATGCGAGCAGGGATTTATTGAGAGCGCGGGTTAAAGGGACGCCGATGAAAAGCCACCGGCGGCTTCCTGCTGCTGCTTTAATGAAGCGATAGTGTCGTACAGACACTTAACTCCTCACCTCCGCTCAGGATGCTGGAAACAGCCACATCTGTAGCAGCTATGACAAGAACCCAGCTCTCTTCTGATTGGTTCTCCTTTTAGTGCTTTTTGATGTTGAATTATGGTCAATTTAATTTGTCGTTTCTGACATGAATTTACAAGAAAAACAGACTCTTTAGTGTCAAAGTGGGTTTCTACAGCGTCAGCTCAACAACTTTGTAGATCAAAAAAAAAATAAATCGTCTTGTGTTCAGCAGCATTTTGATAAGTATGTTTTCAACACATTCTAGTGAATCTGCTAAAACTGTTAAAACCTGAGTGTCTGAGCAAGAAGGAGTGAGGGAGGCTACCAAGACTCCTACGACTCCTCTGAAGGAGGTACAAGAAGGAGACTAGTGAAGGAGGCCACCGAGACTCCTACGACTCCTCTGAAGGAGGTACAAGAAGGAGACTAGTGAAGGAGGAGTCACAGGTGTCTTGGTGGCCAGTACCAGTCTGGACATATAGTAACCGGTCTGTATCTAATCCTGATTCTTTATTTACGTCCGTTGGTATCGTTAAAGATGAAGACAACTTGTGTTAGCGCACGAGGGATGCAACTTTTTATGAACTTTCTTACTCAATAATCAGCAGCATTTTCAATCAATAATCAACTAATTGATGACAAAAAACTGACCACAGTGGAAATTTATCCTGAACTGGTTTTGCTGTTTGTGACATCTGCTGCTGTGATACATGAACTCTGTCCCAGTTTGTGTAAAACTCATGAGCTCTGTTCGGCGTCATTAAGCATCACAGAAGTCTCTGTCATGGCCCCATTGCTAGCTAAACTCCCACAAAGCTCTCTGCTGCCAACGTGAACTTCCTGTAGCCTGAGTGATGCCTCCTCTGGCCTCTACAGTATTAAACAGTGAGAGGCTCCACCTTGTGGAACAACCAGGTACTGCAGCTGAGCTACGATACATTTACTGACATCATGTAGAGAACACATGTTTTCTCCATCTGTTGGAGCCTCAGTGCATCTTAAACTCTAACATTTAGACAGAGTTCTACTGGAGCTTTACAACAAGGTTCCATCTACAGAACATAAAGGAACAGTTTGGATGCAGAAATGCTGTTTGTTTGTTTTTTTCTCTTCCTCGAAGAACCTGAAGTGGGTATTATGTAGGGAAATAATGAGATTGGGACATGGTCCAGGCAGATATCAAATACTAATGAGATTAAAGACACCCAACCAGGGCATCCCTTTACCCTGCTAAATGGTGATGCTAAATGGTGTCCAACACTTTCAAGCAACAAAGTTTGTGACAAGCTGGGCGTGAGGCCACTGAATCAGCAGTAAAGCCTGGCAGTAACTGCGTATAAATATTCAGTAGTTTATGTTGATTGAGCCCTATGTAAAACTTAAAGTGAAGTTTAATCTGGCAAACAGCTGGTGAAACGAGTTCCTGCTGAACAAACGTCTGTTTCTTGTGTTGAGATAACAGGACTGATGGGTGAGGAGGCAGCAAGATGAAGTCAGACTGGGCTGATGAGTCAATTAGACTGAACTACTGGTGCAGAGCTGGTGTTTGCTGGCTTTGGGAAGGATTTGTTGGAGATAAATTGTCCATTCGTCCACTAGATAGTGAAACAGCCATTTCATAGCACTGTTCCCAACAAGGCATCACTAACACGTGAGCTAAGAAGTCTTTACGAGGCCCATCGAGCTGTAGTTTACGGAAGCTAATCGACTTACACCATCGCACATTGTCTCTCAGTTGTAAGAAGAAACATTAGCTGCGACTAAATGTGATTTCCTTTCTCCCTGCTGAGAGTAAAACTCGTCAGACGTCTTAACTGTGCAGCAGCTCGTCTGGTCGTCTGTCAGACACGATCACTGAAACGCCTGCAGGAATCATACTGGAGGCTTCATTCATTCAGCTTAAACTGTAAACGTGTCGTCAAGGAGTTCGGTTGTAGAGCTAAAGTGAAAGTGGAGCTGTTTAGGTGTCTGGCTGTTTTGCTCACTGAATCTGGTGTTCAGGATTCTACCAACACAGTGACACACTTGTGTAGGTGGACAGATCGCAGCTAAGGAATATAAATAAAGTTATACTTGCATAGATGTGTAATAAAAAAAGTTTTATTTTAATGTGACGCAGAGATATTTGTCCAAAAATAGCAACTTTGTGGTGTCCACGGACTCAGATGTGCTGCAGATGTTCAGGCAGCTGTTTATGCCACAGAAATAACTCTGAATATCCAGTTCCTGCTCATGTAGCCTCCAAATCTGAAATATATCAGCAGCTGTTTGCTGGTATCACCTGGTGAGTCTGCTGTGAAGAAAAACATGGTGAAGTAGGAGAGTGGCAACGTCGACAATCTGAACAGAACTTTAGATTGTAGCTCGTGGTTTTTCCAAGTTTGTTGATTATAGCTTGTATTTAGGAGCATTTTGATATGTACATTTATTTAAGATGCAGCATCATGACGTGAAGCACGGTGATGGCAGCATCATGACGTGGGGATCTTCTCAGCAGCAGCCTGAATGCAGCAAAGTGTAGAGAAATCCTGGAGGACAACCTGATGCAGTCTGCAGGAGAACTGAGACTTTGTAGAAGACTTGTTTTCCATCAAGACAATGAGCCGAAGCAAACAGCCAAAGCTCCACAGAGATGGTTTGAAGACAACAAGGTGAAGTTCTGGAGGCCCAGTCAGAGTCCAGACCTCAGTCCAGTTGAGAGTTAGTGTCTGGACCTAATAAGTTCTGGTCACTAATGATCCCTGTGGAACCTGAGAAGAATGAGGTGAAACTGTTCAGATGTTCAGGCTGATGGAGACCAACAGGATCAATGCTGGACCTGCAGCTAACAGTGAATCTACTGAATACTGACTGGAAGGTGGTGAAAACTTGAACCCACTTTACATTTTTAGTAATCAACACTATCAGAGTAAATTCTCGTCAAACAAAGTAAATTCAGAAGCCATACCAGGGTGAGACGACTTCTCGCCGCCTTTGTCTTCGTCTCAGCGTGACGCAAACGACCACAACTTGTGTTTCATCACACGTGCTGCATTCATTAGCATATTAATCTGACAGAGGAACCCTTTTAGCAGTAACGCCTCCTCTCTGCGCCCACGTGCTGCTGTCGCCGGCGGCATTCGGTAATTAATACATCAATTATTTTAATTAATGGTCTCATTAGCGCAAGTGGTTCTGATTAAAATCACGCCGATCACGTTGGGACTTTCTGTAAACTTTCTTTATTACTTTTCCTGCGTCGAGGCGTTGCTCATTTAGCAGAAATCCGAAGCCAAACGTTTGTCCAGAGCGTGGAGGCTGCAGCGGGCGGGTCATTCGGCCGTCAGTTGTCGCGGCTACAGCAGCATCAGCAGCTTCTTCACCGGACCATCATCGGGCCGAGCTGCTCCGCCAGATAAAGCCGCCCACAGCCAATTTCTGTTTCTGCTGATGGAGGATTCGAGGCTGTCAGGACGGAGCTGCTGCAGACGAGAAAAACCTCCAGTGGATCCATTTAAACCTGGAAACCGACACGGATGAAGGCCAGGAGGAAGGAGCACCGATCATTTATTATTATTATTATTATTATTATTATTATTATTCAATCTTTATTCTTATATTATGTCATAGAAAGTTCATTTTTCTTTCAAATAAGAGTAAATATTTGTAAAATACGGATATTTTAGGACTTATTTAATTCCAGTTAGTGATGTTTCCTGCTGTGTTTATATTATTTTACGCCATATTATCGATAATTTAAACGAGAAAAGCAGTAAAATGGCCAAAAAAAGACGCTAAATGTTCTATTTTTTTACAGTGCAGGATGTCTGATGGATGTAATCCCAGATTCAGAGGACAGAAGAGCCTCATTTACTGTCTGACTCCAACAAACACTCTGGATTCAATCAGAATAAACCTCACAGATGGTTTCAGGTTCTGGAGCGTTTTGTTCTGACACCAGCGTCTCCATCAACCCGAACCCAACCGTGGACTCCAACCTCCGTCCCACTCTGTCCTCCTCCTCTGTCCCCCTCCCTCCTTCTCCATCCTCTTTCATCCTTCTCCTGCCTCCTCCATCCACTTCCATCCTCCTTCCTCCCTCCTCCTCTTCTATCCTCCTTGTCTAAAGCCTCCTACATCCTCCCTCCTCCTCCTCCTCTTTCTCCATCCTCCTCCATCATCCTCCTCCTCCCTTCTACATCCTTCTCCTCCCTCCTCCTCCTCCTCCATCCTCCCTCCATCCTCCTCCTCCATCCTTCTCCTCCATTCTCCTCCCTCCCTTCCTCCGTCCTCCTCCATCCTCCCTCCCTCCTCATCCTCCATCCTCCTCCATAGTCCTCCTCCTCCCTCCTACATCCTTCTCCTCCCTCCATCCTCCTCCATTATCCTCCTCTCTCCTCCATTATTCTCCTCCATCCTCCTGCATCCTTCTCCTCCCTCCTCCTCCATCCTCTTCCATCTTTCTCCCTCCTCCTCTTCCTCCTCTATCCTCCTCCATCCTCCTTCATCCTCCTACATCCTTCTACATCCTTCTACATCCTTCTACATCCTTCTACATCCTCCTACTTCCTCCTACATCCTTCTACATCCTCCTGCATCCTTCTCCCTCCTCCATCCTCTTCCATCCTTCTCCCTCCTCCTCTTCCTCCTCTATCCTCCTCCACCCTCCTTCATCCTCCTACATCCTCCTACATCGTCCTCCAGCATCCAGCAGCTAATTGGTGCAGCGACTCCTCGGGGAGCTCATTGCTGCCTGAACCTTCAGAACTAAAATCTCCTTGAGGCGTTGAGGAGTCGCTGTGGAGATGTTTCCTCTCAGACCGACTTTCTCGTGTCGCTGGACTGATTGTCTGCTTCTCGTCTGGTTCAGCCGTCAGAACGACGCTGAGCTGGAGCTGGTGGCGGCTTCACGTCTCACTGCTGCTGCCACCTGGACGTCTTCAGGGAAACCGTCTGAGAAATAAACCGTCTATTAAAGCGCTTCTCAGATGCTAGAATCTTCCTGTTTGCACCATTTTCTTCAGTTTTATGTCTTATTTTGTGCTCCTGATTGAAAACACGCACAAGAAAAAGTATTAATTTACATGTTAAGTGTAAAAAACAGGGTAAAAATACTTCTTCTTTTTTTTTTTTTTTTACAAATAGTAGTTATTTGCTTAAAAAAAAATAGTATTTGACTATAAAATCTCAGTTTTGCTGGATTTAATTCAACAAAAACATTATTATTATGCAAATATTTGCAAAACATTTAGGAATTTTACATTTCTTTACTTTTATTTTACAGATTTTCGCTGTTTTGATAAATTAAATATGTCATAAAATTAAAGAAAAATTGTAATAATTCACGTTAATTGTAAAAAATTTAAAAATGGGCAAAAAATGTCAATAATTAATACTTTGAATGTTTGTAATAGTAATCTGTCCAACTGTGTTTACACTACAACAACATACACTACTTTTACTGTATTTAAATCAGCAGGAATATCCTAATATTACAGATATTTTCAGTTATTTAATAGAAAAAAATATAATATAATATAATAAAAAAGGCTTTCAAAATTGTAAATGTATCAAATTTTTTGGTCAAAAGATTTTCCTCTATTTAAAAAACATGACAGACAAAATCACATAAAAATATTCACACGTTAACTCTAAAGAAATAGCACGTATTTGCAATATTTATAAGACTATATATATATAAAGTACTGAAAATAGGAGATAATTTTTTAGAAAAGTGCGATTCAACAGATTTTCTCAGTTTTGTTAAATTATAGATAATAAGTAAAACTCACATTAAAAAGTATTAACTTACATGTTAAAGGTAAAAACAAAAAAAAGATAATAACTGTAAATATGTTCACATCACAAGTTTTTTCACACTATGTGACCAAAAAATGGACAATTTTCCTGTATTTAAATTAGCAAGAAGTAATTATTTTCAGATATTTTCTTTGATTTTTGTACTATTTTTATAGTTCTTCAGGGTTTTTTCAGTTATTTTACACGTTTATTTCCTTCCTACACTTGTTGAACCTTTTTACAGTCCACTAATCGACCCCATTTGAAAGTCTCAGGTTAGTTTTTGATGACGTCCGATGCGTCCGATGTTGGCAGTTATTACGATTCTTTGTCTTACTATTAGCAGCGGCTCGGCGTTGCCACGGAGACGCTTGGAGTAAACAGTCGGTGACGGCTGATTAATGTGACGACGAGTCTGCTGGCACTCGATGAGTCGAGTGTCCAGGTGGCTGCAGCTGCTTCCAGAAACCGATCAGCTGCTTCGTCCAGGTTTCACCGCAGTTCTGGGCTGCTGCAAGAAAATAGCAACTTTCTCATGTCAGGAAAAAAAATGCATTTTCCCTTTAAAACCCTTATTATTTTTTTTAAGATGGAAAATTTCTTTTTTTTGTTGTTCTTGTGTAGACATGACAGCATTTCAATTTCTTTGTTTGAGGCAGCGTCATGACGTGAAGCACGGTGGCGGCAGCATCGTACAAATAAGAAATATTATTAATTCAAACTTCAAATTTTCCGACACAATGACACTCCACAGATGAGTCGTTTAAGGACCATCAGAAAGTTGAAAATGTCACGATTCCTTCTGTTTTTACAGTTTCTGGCCGATAAATTGAGTCATTTTGCTGATTTTCTTTTCTTCTTTTATTTTTTTAAGAAAACTTTCCTTCAAACTCGCTGACAGGTTTTAGGATTTGGAAAATTAAACAACTGAAAATGACAGAATATCCACATGGATGTCATATTAACATTACATTAGAATGTCAGCACTTCATGAAATATATACAAATGTTCAGAAGGTAAAATATAAATGTAGTTTTTAAATGCTTTCAAAGGGAAACTGGTTGATTGACAGTGACATAGAAACACAGAATTAAACTCAAACATCAGCCAAAACATTAAAACCACTGACAGGTGCAGTAAACAACACTGATTTTCTGATCGGTGTAATCGTGAGGAAGCAGGAAAGAAGATTTCATAACAGAACTCGACATGTTGCTGCATAAATTTTACGTCAGTTGGATTTTGCATTTTAGGTTCAGACGTAAAGGTTTTTCAGGTTCTGTTTTTTTTTTATTTCCTTCACTTTGACTCACAACTTTGAGCCTCCTGCAGCTGAACTATTTCCATTAATACCTGCGAATGCGGTTCGCTCTCGTTCTGGCTCTAAAAGCTCCACACACATGAAACAACTGTACCTGCTGCTCAGCATCTCTGCAGCGCCGGTTGCTAAGGACTTGTCCAGGTGAAACCGTTGCTAAGGAAGGAAAAAGTGAGGATGTGTGGGGCTCGTGCAGAGATGCGGCGGGTTTGGTATTTAATGTTTTACCGCTGGTCTAATCAGCATCTTCCTGTAATTCATTAAACGTCTCGTTAGCTGACGCTCGTATTGTATCGTCACGATCGGAGGTCTGTCAGAAACTAAACCAACGTTCAGATGAAGATAAACTGATGACGATAAACTGCAGCAGTGTTCATGTGTGTTTTAGTTTGTCGTGGCTCCTCAACCATTTCACCTTCAGAAACACTGGAAAGACAAAAAAATTGAGAAAAAATGTGAAAACTTGGCACTAAAGACGCCTCATGCAACTGGTAAAAAATGGTGGATGACTGTAATGTTCAGATTCAGTAAGAACTGTGAAAGCAACAGCAAACATCTGTAAAATAATGATATGTTTTAGCTCATTTAATTTTAACTTCAGGAGTTAAAAGTACAGATTTTCTACAGTTTTGTAAATGAAGACTTTCCAGAGTCACCGAGCTATGTTGAGTTTGCTTTATGGAACTGAAAAAACCTTCAAAAGTAAGTCAGACTAACTGAAATAAGCCGGGCTTGTTTGGTGACAATTGCTTCACGGAGCAACAAATTCAAGAATTTTAATCTGGTGTTATTTCTTTCTTGGTAAATTCAGAATATCTTGTTAAACATCCAGGTATCGCCATCCATCATCACCCAATTTTCTTTAAAATCCTTCTTTGACCGACCAACAGTCCAAAATCCAATGACAATCAGTTTGAAAAGCAAGAAATCCTCTCAGTGATAAGCTGGAAATCGGTCGTATTGAGCATTTAGAGCAGACAAAAGATCAATCAGACGATGGATTTTATAGATTCTAAATCCCGCCTCTTCTTTTTTCAGGTAAAGGCGACGTGTTCGGAGACGTCTTTTGGAAGGAAACCACCCTCGCTCACGCCTGCGCTAACGTCCGGGCGCTAACCTACTGCGACCTGCACGTCATCAAGAGGGAAGCGCTGCTCAAAGTTCTGGAGTTCTACACGGCGTTCGCCAACTCCTTCTCCCGAAACCTCATCCTCACCTGCAACCTGCGGAAACGGGTAAGAAGTTCAGCTTCTTCTACGCAATGGAGACACTCAAACGCACCGATGGACGGATGGTCGTTTTGTTGTTGCGCCACCATGATGGGTGGTCCTTAGTGGTAGCTACGTGCTGTTTGAGGGGGTGTTAGTTGATCTTGGCTAGTAGGTGTTGCTTCTTTGATTATGAAGCTTTGGTTGGGGGGTGATGGCGCACAGGAAGGCGTACGAATATAAGGTGATACCAAAAGCACTCCTTACCTTTCTGCCGACCTTTCAGTACCTTCAGATGGCATCATCACCACCAAGTTGTTGGCTTGTCAGGGAACCGCATGTAAGCGAGTTTCCGTAGCCTCTGCATTGGTTGATCTTCCAGAATCCTTCATGCAAACTGACATAAACATGGAACCGTAAATTAGCCTTCATGTCTGGATGCCATGTAAACATCTGGTGGGGCGATCAGACACGTACACCGGCTGTCTTACCCAATGAACGCTAGCAAAACTGAACACAACAGATGCAAACATTAGCAACATTTTTTAGTAATGCCATGTTGCTACGTAGACCACTTGCTTGCAAAATATTAATGGCTTCTGCATAGTGAGTTTGCTGTCACCCGCAGTGACTTTCGTTGATTTGAGCGGTCCGTTAGCTGTACATCTGTTATTTTTAGCACCAAGTCAGATTTATGAGAGCTTTCAAAGCGCAGACTGTGTATAAAAGATGGACGAAGTGACCGTGACGTCATCCGTTGGTTTGTGAATTACTGTTTTTAAGCTTCTAGTTTGAAATTTTGCTTTCGGCATCTATTGAAACAGGACTAGCGACTGGTAGATCTGACTGACCGGCAAAGTGGCTCCGCCCTGAAACATACCCGGCTTTATCGTGTATTTTCCTCTAAATGGACCCATAATCTACAAAATAAATGTTTTATTTTACTGAAGAAGCCTTGAAATTACCAATTGAGACCATAAACTCATCAAGAAACTGTTTACAGAGGTAGCAAAGGAAGCGAGAAGTGGAGTCATTTTCTCATAGACTTCTATACGATCAGAGTCGCCTCCTGCTGGCTGTTGTAAAAAGTGCATGTTTAAACCACTTCTGAATTGGTTTCACTTTTCAGATCCGGAGCAAACATCCATCTTTTGCCTTTGTTTCCTCGTCGTAATGACAACTACAGCCGTCAATTCAAGCGCTAATTAATGAGCCAGCCAGAGACATGCTAGCGCCAATTAGGAATAATGACTAGCACTGGAACAATGCAGTTTATTTAAAAGTCATCTGTATTCATTTAATGTTCTCCTGAATAAATGTTCAACAGCTTTTTATGACTACTACATTTTCCGAGTACTTCTGTTTCGCTTGACAGTTGGACGTGATGAATTTTTTAAACGCTGCACAAACGAGCTGTGGAGAAATAAATCACGTTGCTGAGTCGCTGCTTGGAAACAAAGCATGACTCGGTAGCTGCTGAATTCATTCAGAATCGATCCACGTCTGACAAGATTCCTGCAAAGCGGAGTCTGACTTCAGCAGTTTCACTCGTGGAGTCAGAATCCGAAGCCTTGAATCGGACGCTGCTCATTGAAATGCAACCCGGGAGCCGAAATCCACTTTGGGCATCTGACTTTTTAGGAATCTGATGTTTTTTTCTGACGCGGTTGCTGATGTTTTGTTCCAATGATTCAGCCAGAAGAGTTTTGTGTCCACGCGAGGAGGCCGTTCTTTGGCTTTGTAAAGATTTCCTGCCATTTCTGCACCTGTGTTTGAACAGCGGCGGCTCCGGGCAAACACTTGACCTGCCATCCCCTCGTACTTTCCACCTTTTCTTCCGCCTTTCTTTCATAACAAGCCCGCTGTTGTTTACTCGTCCTTAAGTTGTTTTTTATGCGTCATATTCTCGGCTCGATAGGTCGCCTCCAACACGATAAATTATACATCGGATGCCGGTAGCCTCATTACGTCCTGTGCCCTTTCGCCCGTTGGTTCTGACGTCCTGGCAGGAAGTCTCCTCTCAGCAGCAGTTTTCAGTCGCTGCAGTTTGTTTGTGTGCGTCTTTTCTCTGCATAATTTATGGATTATAACTTATTGATAAGTCTTTCTTGTCTGTTAAGCCTGCATCTAGACTTGTGTGTGACCAAATGCATGCTTTTTGTCTGCACGTAGACACAAGAAAACCATTGTTTCTTCACCTTAACGAACAGTTTGTGTCCATGTTCGCGTCGACGTGTGCCTGTGTTGGGGAATAAGATCGTGTCTCGGATGCTTGTGTTGTCGCCTCTCAGACTTCACCGCTTCAGGACGATGTTTTGATTCTGGCTCCGACTCTTCACTAACAACAGATATTTACTGAAATGACATAAATCCGTATATTGATCACCCATCTAAAGGAAATGACCTTAATGCAGGCTGCAGATATTTGCCATCTCTGATAGATGTGCCGGCAGCGTATCGACCCAGTCCTGTACTTTCAGTGCTCTCTATGTGGACGCAACCCTCTGAAGTTTTGGTGCCTAAATCTGATAAAACAGACCCTTGATGAAAGTCTTTTTGCAGACGTATTCTTCTAAACGCCTAATGTGAGCCTAGTTTGTGTTTGAAACTAGACGCATTTTCATTCCCATAAAATCCCAGTTTTTACTCATATTTTTGGAGGAAATATGCGTCTTTCAGTGTATAACTGAGAATGCAGCTTAGTTGTGTAGGAACACCACTTAATGGGTTTAACAGGGTCTGCATTTTAGGCTTTTAGTTAAACTGCCATGAAATTTTATAGCTGCTATTAGCAGGAATGTCACAGCTTTCTGGAGGTCATTATTCATCACAGAAGTCTTTGTCATGGTCCCGTTGCTAGCTAAACCCCCACAATGCTCTCTGCTCACCAACATGAACTTCCTGTAGCCTGAGTGATGCCTCCTCTGGTCTCTCCAATATTAAACAGTCAGAGGCTCCACCTGGTGGAACAACCAGGCACTACAGCTAAACTCAAAAACTTCACTAAAACGTCTTGAAACTTCTCCAGCATGACTCAGAATTGGTCTAATATCCCAAAGCTTGTTCATATTTTCTCAGAATTGAATTGTTCCAAAACATTTGTTTTTTGACAATGGCTGAACTTTTGTCTAAAATTACTTAAAACTTGTCAAAAGTTACTTAGAAATTGCCCAAAATGATTTGAAACCACATTGATACTTGCTAGCTAAACCCCCACAATGCTCTCTGCTGCCAACATGAACTTCCTGTAGTCTGAGTGACGCCTCCTCTCGTCTCTACAGGATTAAACAGTGAGAGGCTCCACCTGGTGGAACGACCAGGTACTACAGATAGACTGCTGAGCACAGTAGTCATTTGTCCTGTGCTAATATTCTTGTTTTAGTCAGCGAACATATGATTTGGGCTAATAAAGCGAGTCTGTTACATTTAAAAACAAACTTGGACGTAGACTTGATTCCAACTCATCTTAAACACTTTAGCTCTGGTCGGAGGTCACTAGGTGTTACAGAAGTCTCTATCATGGTCCCGTTGCTGCTAAACTCTCACAATGCTCTCTGCTGCCAACATGAACTTCCTGTAGTCTGAGTGACGCCTCCTCTGGTCTCTACAGTATTAAACAGTAAAATGGAATAGAATAGAATAGAACAGAATAGAATAGAATCAAATAGAATAGAATGTTTTATTGTCATCATACACAAAATACAACGAAAATAAGAGGCTCCACCTGGTGGAACAACCAGGTACTGCAGCTGAACTGTTGTCCAAGAAAAAGACCAGCGAGTGAGGAGTCATTGGTGTCTTGGTGGCCAATGCTAATCAAGGCACTTGGTTACGCTTTACAGATGTTTGTCATATGTTGCTGGGTAACTTTTTAAAAAAAATTTCCTAACAAGACAGAAGAGAGAAACATTTTGTAACAGAAAAAAAGGTTTGTAGGTTGAATTTTGCCCAGTGAACTGGTTGATTCACCTCCATTTGCCTGACAATTAGCACCAAACTGCGAAGTTCTTTCCAGGAACCTTTCCATGATTTGACACATAAATGTTCCTTTATCGGAAACAAAAGGATAAAACATGACCTTCATAAAAACAACCAGACGAAAGAAGCATTTTTTACAATAACCTGAAAACACTGGCTTTGTTTCCAGATAAGGTGAAGGCTGTTTTGGCTTCCCTGACTTGTTACCTGCTGGTTTTAGGTTCAGCTACAAGGTCTTATTTTTTTGCAAAGAAAATATGCCAATTAGACAGAACAGGACGCTGATGTTCATCGCTTCCCCGCTGTGTGATTTAGGCTGACGACACAGCAGCAGTGAAGCTTTGAAATGAGTTAAAAAGTGAAGCTTCCATTACAGGCAGATAATGGCTCTTGTTTTAAACACAATCTCCCTCCGTCATGCGTTGGCAGCTCCGCACGATCCGGCTCGGTTTCCAACAAGCGGCGCCGACGCTGGGAGACCCATCTCGCATCTCTGGCAGACGCCACCGTCTCTAAACTGAGGTAATTGTTAAGATGGACGCTCCTTTTTTTTCTTTTTGCAGCGAGCAGCAGGACTGCGACCCGGCGGCGGCCTCATGTAAACAGAAATAGCGAGTTGGGCATCCCTTCGGTTAGCTCCTTTGTTCTGGGGATGCGTGGCAGCTTCTCGGCCGCCCTGATGAAGACGAACAACTCGTTGAAGCAGCTCCAACAGGCCGGTGGGACTCCGAGGAGGCCGGGATATGTGTCGGCTGTAACTCGTCCTGTCACTCATGCAATAACAGCTGCTACCAATCTGCAACCCCAAGCACTTTCCTCTCTCTCTCCCTGTGCCGCTCCGACTTTAATATTCTCCTCGTTTTGTTCCATCCTTTCCTGCTCTGTGGCAGCGTTTGCTCGTATCCGAGCTCCGAGGATTCACGTCTCCATTCAACGTTTGAAGGAGCTCATTAGACTCGTAACCTTTTATTTCAGATGGATTGTCGCAGCTCGCTTAATGGATTTGTTCAAAAGTGTTTCGCCACAAACGCATCCAAAGGTTAAATTTTGCCCTCGTGAAGGTTAGAAAACTCAGAAACGAGTCGGTGTGATGCTTCACAAAACGATCAAGTTGAATCTAAACTTCTCTCTTTTAGTGTAATGCTTTGTGTCCTGCATGTACATTTAGATCATTTTTACGCTCCAGTTGCAGGAAATCCTCTTTTTAACAAAAGCCGTTGTGTATTCGTTGTGCAACATAAAATCTAAATAATAAGTGGAATCTGAAAGCTCTGAATGCTGCAAACTGATTTGATCGATGAGATTTGTTCAGACTTTTATATAAAACACATAAACACCAAAGTTGTTTCTCCCTTTTACAGATGTATTCTGCATTTACTGCTGCCAAAGTATGACTGTATTAGAACATTATTTTAAAACAGAGTGAATCCTGTCTATAGATGGTCCTGGTAGGTTCTGGAGGTAAAACGGTCCTCCATTGTCTAGAACTTGTTCGGACCAACCACCATCACACATGCTGATACGAGCCTGGAAAGTTTACATCCCATAATACTGATGCTATCAGCTGGTTACAGAGGAAAATGAGCAAGAAGCAGGTTTAGTGTTCAGACTGTGACTCCTGGATGGATGTAGAACTGATCTGGTTGGTCATATTGTGCCTGGTGTTTCTTGTTTTACTTCTCATTTTGGCATTTTTTTGTCTCCTTTATGTTATTTTGCACCAGTTTTGTTGTTTTGGGGACACTTCTTTCTTCTAGTGGTGATTTTTTTGGTAATTTTTAATATTTACGACTCTCTTTTCCTGTTTTGTGTCTCAATTGTCTTGTTTCTTGTGATTTTGTCTCGGTTTTCTTTTTTGTCTCATTTTTGTTGTTTATTGTGATGTTTTGATTGTTTTGTGCCTTCGGGGGCAGTTACATCCCATAATTTTGATGCTCCACGTCGGTTGTAGAAAAAATAAATCAAAGCCAGATCCAGTGTTCAGACTGAGACACCTGGATGGTTGTAGAACTGATCTGGTGTCAGGTTCTACCAGAACCCAGATGTGTTCTTCCTCCTAAATGTGGTATGTCTATCTGCTATACTGATGAAGTTCGGAGGGTCAGAAATGATGGAAAAAGTCCATGAAAGTGATCAATCTGGAGCCTCCTCTGTGGACTTCAAGGACCTGGAACTCATCACTGGATGTTCTGACGATATGAGACTTAGTTTAAGGAATAAAGGCGGGAAAGGAGACCGTCCCCTGTATGGGGTTGAAAAGTATACCTACCGACAACCGTATAGACCACTAGCTAGTATTCAGAGTGTGAAGGTAAAACTCTGCTTTGTTCAATAAAGTTACTGTAGATGAAGAACCAGCTGATTATGAAGAGGTTTGGGGAAGATTTATCCAGATTTGGTTGATTTTACATCATCTTGTGAAGCTGAATATCAGAAACTGCAGTGTTGTAATGGAAACACAAGTACACAAAAAGCTTATTTATTGGAGTTTATCATTATTAATGCAGGTCATCCTCCATCTACAGACATTTGGGGCATAAATATGTACAACAGTCAGTAAAATCCGTCAACGTAAAGGCAATCAGTGACATAATTTTGTGCATTTTTCGGTTATTTCCGACCATTTATTCAACAAAAATGCCAGCAATATCGCATAACGTGGATGGAAAAACCCCGAGATCGTGTTCTCCTTTGTTTTTAACCTGCACTTGTAAAATAATAAAATAATTTTTAAAAAAGGCCAAACATTTTTCAAAGTGACACGCACGCTGCTAAAAGTACAAAACTCTGATCCGGGATCATTTGTAAACGTATTGTTTTACCAACTCAGCTTTTCTTTGCGGTGAAAAATCGCTCCAGAGACTCTGAATTATCCACGCTGTTGATGAATCTGTTCGATTTAACAATAGAAGTCATCAGCGGTTGAGCAACACAATGCAGAAGGAAACGCTGCATTAGCATCGTCCAGGAGTTGAAGCCGTAACTGCTGGTTTTGGTCCGTGGATGCGTTCAGAAGGCGGTGCTTTCTGTCGGTCACTTCGGTTCCGTCTAGACGTTGCAGCTCGATGCTTCCCAGTGATTCACAGCCAAGTCTGCAGTTTATCTCTCAGAGGAGACGTCAGGATGCTAAACGGTAGGAAGCCGACCGACCGAGGAGCCTCCTTCTGCTGATATAAACATCTGCTGGTATTTATAGGTGAAGGACTCCTTCAAGTTGTTGCACATTTAAGGGTTTTTTGATGCTGTCCGGATACTCTGAGCGGCTTTAAATACACCAAAAACAAAGAGCGTTTTAGTTCTTAAGTCGTCTGCAGTGGAGCTGGAAATATCCTGGATTGCAATGTGTCAGCTGTTCTGACTTTAAATACAAACTCATGAATAACCGTCCTTTTGTGTCTCTGTCAGTCTCCTGGACTTCTAGATGTCTGAAGGTGTGACAGCTGGAAATGTACATTCACAGGCCTGACTTTGGTTTCATGACCGGGCGCCTGGTGAATCACAAAATAAAGTCTGAGCAGGACTAAGAAACGTCCTCTGGGAACTTTAACACAGTTATGTCTTAAATATAAACAAGGAGAACCATTTAGTTTCTGGAAATCAACATTTTCACTGTATAATGGTGACTCTACTGACTGCCCTCGTTCTTTAACGTTACACAAGTTGTTCACAACCCTTCTCAAGTCCAGACACTAACTCTCAGCTGGACTGAGGTCTGGACTCTGACTGGGCCTCCAGAACTTCACCTTGTTGTCTTCAAACCATCTCTGTGGAGCTTTGGCTGTTTGCTTCAGCTCATTGTCTTGATGGAAAACAAGTCTTCTCCAAGTCTCAGTTCTCCTGCAGACTGCATCAGGTTGTCCTCCAGGATTCATTCAACCTCTACCTTTACAAGCCTTCCAGGCTGCTGCTGAGGAGATCCCCACATCATGATGCTGCCACCACCGTGCTTCACATCATGATGCTGCCACCACCGTGCCTCAGACCAAAGAACCTTCTTAGAAGTGACTTCAGAGTCTCCACATGTCTTCTGGTGAACTCTAGTCCAGATTTAACCTGAGCTTTTTTTTTTTTTGAGTCTTTTTATATGAGAAGCGAAACTTCCCACTTCACCTCTGTGGTTTTGTACTCTTACCTCTTATCTCCTGGCTGCAGTATCTCATGAAGAGATGATGTTTTTTTTGTCCTTGTTTAAGACTTTATTTCTGCTCTCTGTAAGCGGCAGTCAGCAGAAAGCAGCTGTTATATCAGGAGACGTCAGGTTCTCACCTCTGGAGCCGTAACGTTAGCGTCTGCTGATGGCTTTAGTGAAGAAGATGCAGCTTCGGAGTCGTCGTGCAGCAAACCTCCAGCCGCCTGAGCTCTTATTGCGTAAGTGCTCTGTAAGTGTGGCTCTTCTTTCTGCTGCTTCTTCCCCGAGGCCGTTAAACGCCTCTTCACCTGTCTAAAAGAGATGTATTACCTTCAGGAGAAAAAGTGCCGATCCGCCGTTTCTCGGCTGTTGCTCTCAGGCCTTGTTATCTTCGGATCGGCAGCTCACTCTTCTTCCTCTTCTGGAAGTTTCCTCCCTCCGCGGCCGAGGACACGACTCGTCCTCAGTCGCTTTGACGGCTGAGTTCGGTCAACGTGCAGGCGTTTGTGATTCCGGTGCAGAGATTTCAATCTGACAGGAAGCAAACACAGGACGGGCTTTATGTGTTCTGGGGTTCAAATTTAAAAAAACTAAACTCAGCTGTTTGTCGGTTGAACATAATTTCAATTAAAAGTCGTCGCAACTCAAAAAAATTGATGCAAAATGTGGCGTAGCTTTGACTTGTTGAGCCTAGAAGTTGCTTTTTCGAGCGTTTTTATTTTTTATTTTTACTGTTTTCTGCGTCAGAAGCTACATTAATCATCATCCACCAGTCATCTGCTGCTCACGAGGCTTTAAACCACAGACCAACGTTTATTCTGTGGTTTAACGCTGATGAATCGTCGTTCTTCATTGAGTGTTTCTGTTTTTGGTTTCTGGTTCTCGTTCCACCGGTTTTAACAAACCTGAATAAACAAGTCATCGTCCTCCTCGGGGAGTCTTTTTTTTTTTCCCGATCCGTCTGCCGGGAGGCGTCTTCGCATGCTGTGCTGCCTTTTCTGAGCAGCTTGCGTTGCTGGAGGCTTTCACCGGCTCCACTGGATTATTCATGCGACCAACAATAACGGAGACCCAAGTTGGTCCTGCGCATCGAAGCACGGCGCCGGGACGCGTACAAAGCGAGCGCCGGGGGAGAGTTTTCGACGCGAACAGGAAACACCACGTCTACATCGGAGCAGATTCTCAAAGGTTCGCCCGAGTGTTTCCGTTTCAAATGAAGTCGCTGCTGTTGGGTTGAAGTTTCACACATTCAAAACAGAAACGCTCCAGGATCAGTTTAAAACCAGCTAGCTGCTGTAGCGCCACGTGGTCACATCCTGACCTCCGAGCTTCACCGTCAGGACCACCGTGGAGGTCTGGACCAGGGTTCAACCACAAAACTCCACCTGACTCTGAACACCAACAATCAATCAGATAATAAGACAAATGATCACGTGTTCGGGTTGCAGATTTAGATGCTTCTGTTAGCTCGTGCTAACACTGAAGATGCTAGCCGTTAGCGTTTCTTGTGCGTTTGTGTGAAATGCTGCCACAACGCTGCAGCTTCTGAAACCCAGATTTACTCCAACATGTTGAGAATCTGTTGAACCTGCAGCTTTTACTGACATTTTGTTCTCCAGCTGATCGACAATCAAACGAATCATCGTCACGGCAACGTTAGCGCTTAAAACTTCAGCATGTTTTTGTCTCTGGATGTGTGAACAAACCTCAACTCTGGAGGTTGTTTGTGTTTGTTTGTTTTATTTGTTATATGAAAAGTGCATAAAGTGGATGAAAAGACACACTGAAGGAAAGAAGGAAGAATAAAAGCAGCATCTTTGATCTTTAAACTTTCTTCAACCTTAAAGCATTTAATAAAACAAATGAATCAGTTCTTTGTTCTGGCTTTAATTAACTCGATTGTTCTCATCGGGCCTGAAATCGGACGTTTAGTCGTTGGTCTTCTGGACGTTGTGATGGCAGCAGGTTGGTAGAAGCTCTGCAGGCCGAGGCGAAGCTAACGGCATCATTTATTCATTGCCGAGAGGAGAGTTTGTTTCTGCCGTTAAAAAGCTCTTCATCACGCTACGATCAGCAGCTCGGATGTAAATAGAGACGACAACAGATAAACAACAGATTCAAAAATTACTTTTTTCTCCCTGAATT
Organism: Stegastes partitus; assembly: GCF_000690725.1. Classification (NCBI taxonomy): domain Eukaryota; kingdom Metazoa; phylum Chordata; class Actinopteri; family Pomacentridae; genus Stegastes; species Stegastes partitus. Next base: position 258,460 of record NW_007578041.1, on the reverse strand, counting down.
CTGTTATTTTACAGATTTTTACAGTTCTGTTAAATTACAGAAAAAGTGTTATTGAAAAATTTTTACCTGTTTAAAGTTAAATTACAGATATTGTCAAGTGAGGTCACACTGAGTTTTAATTTACAGGTTGATTGTGAAGAAAACAAAATTACATTTGATGTGAATTCATAATTGAAAAATGGCTCATAAATATATATATTTTTTGACTGTTATTTTTCAGATTTCCACTTTTAGTTAAATCACACATAAAATCTCATAAATCTTTTTTTTTTATTGTAGATTATTGTTTAAAAAAAAAAAAGGCCAAAACTAAACATTACAAACCTACATTATTTAAAATTTAGATTTATTTACAACATGTGACCATAGATTTCACCAGTTAAAATATATTTAAATCAACAAATGAATTAATATCCATTATTTTACATATGTTTGTTTTTTTTAACCATGTAAAAGTTTTTGAATGTTGGCGTTTGACTTTTTTTCCCCTCATTTTTTAAAACTTTTTTTTTAATGTGACTTTTTATTAATTTATTATTTGTTTTTAATTTTACACTATAATTAAAGGGGCTCAAACATTTTTATTTAATCCTGTCAGGTTCAAAGTTTAACACCAATCACAATGTTTTCTTTACTGTTATTTTTCAGATTTCCACTTTTAGTTAAATCACAGATAAAATCTAGCAAATCACAAACAAATGTACATTATTGTAAAAAAAAAAATGTTAAAAGGCCAAAACTAAACATTACAAACCGACATTATTTACTATTTAGATGTATTTACAACATGTGACCAGTTTAATGAACTTAAATCAACAAATAAATTATCTGCTATTTCACATATATGTGGGTTTTTTTTGTTTTGTTTTTAAAAAAAAAAACATTTTCACATTTTTTGAACATCGCCATTTTCCAGTTTTTTACATTTTTTTTTTACAGGTTTTTATGTATTTATTTATTTATTATTTACACTTTTTTTTTTTTTTTTTAACAGTCATCACACTATAATTCACACCAAAGGGGCTCAAACGTTTTTTATTTAATCCTGTCAGGTTCATTTTTAACACCAATCATAATGATTTTTTTCGCTGTTAAAGTTGTTTTAAACATAAAAACCAGCGACCTGAGGTGACCTCTGGAGCTGCAGCATCATTTTTAACCGTCATCATTAACATTAACGAACACCTCTGGATATTCGTCTGTTTTATCCACATCTGGATTAAAGCAGCAGCAGCAGCAGCAGTAAACACGTTTGTCTTTAGTAAATGAATCGTTTCTCCTCCTCGTATCTCTGCAGCACCGTCACAGTGTTTCTTTACTTCCTCTGATTCCAGTCCTCTGCTCCTCTGAGTTCCCCTCCAGGCTCTCTGGGAGCGTCGCCTCCGGTCCAGGAGTCGCTCCTAAACTAGGCTGAAGCCTCGTTTGGCAGCAGGTCGACTCTTCCAGGCTGAGAATAGAAATGTAGAATGTGACCGCAGGCGAATGTTGAGAGAAGAAGAAGCTGCAGGACAGAGAGTTTCCTCGTTTACCGACAGCTGATCTTCTCCATTAATAAATACCTAAATGAGGTGGTTTCTTCGAGTGCTAGATGTGAAGAAGACCAGAAGGATTGTCCTGTTGTGCATTCCCGTCATGTTTCACCCAGTTTGTGCAAAGTTCAGACACAGTTTGAGACACCTGAGGAGTGAATTTGGACTTTTTTTTTCTCATTTTAAATTCATTTTGGACACGTTTAATTATTTTGTCATATTTTTGCCATTTTGAGCAACTGTCGAGTACTTTTTGGATATTTTATGTCGTTTATAGACTCATTTTTTTAAGAAGGTTTGTCACAGACTGAGTTGTTTTGAATATTTACATTCTTCCGGCTTCCCCAAAAAATAAAATACTTTCTTAACTCACTTTAGGCAGGTTTGTGTAGTTTTGGAAGCATTTTTGTAACCTGGGATTATTCATTAGTCATTTAGACCAACTCTCAGTTACGTCTGGATGATTTTATTTCTGTTTTTTTGTTTACAATCTTTAAAATAAGTCATTTTTGATGAGTTTATTACATATTGAGTCATTTTGGACACCTGAGGAGTGAATTTGGACTTTTTTTTCTCATTTTAAATTCATTTTGGACAATTTAAAAATTATGTAATTTGGGCAATTTTATGTCATTGTTAGACTAATTTTAGTTATTTTTGAGAAGGCTTATTACATACTGAGTCATTTTGAATATGAATATTTACATTTTTACAGCTTCGACAAACTCATTCAGGCGACTCTGCACATAAAACTCTTTTTAAAATTAATTTTTAATTCTTTTTAATCTTTTTTTGTGATTTTCAGACAACTTTGAGTAATTTTTTAAGCATTTTTGTAATCTGGGAGGAAATACATGAATTCTTTTTTTGTCATTTTAAATACATTTTGGACAAATGTTCAATAATTTTGGTCATATTTGTGCCATTTTGGGCAAACGTCAAGTAATTTTGGGAGATTTTAGTCGTTTTTGACAAGTCAATTACACATGAGGTCATTTTGAACGTGAATATTTAAACTCTTACAGCTTCTACAAACTCTTGCACATAAAACTGTTTTTAAAAAACATTTTAACACAAAATTTTAGTCATTTTGGCAGCATTTTTGTAACCTGGGATGAATTTTTTTGTCACTTTGGGCACCTGTTGAGTGAATTTGTGCTATTTTTTGTCATTTTAAATACATTTTAAATCCTTTTGGAAAACATTCTGTCATTTTGGACAATTATTTAATTAATTGTGGAAGTATTTTGGCCATTTTTTAGCGACTGTCAAGTAATTTTAGATGATTTTATGGAATTTTTGACAAATTTGAGCCATTTATTTTACTATCTTTTAATCGATTTTTGACAAGTTTTTTACATATTCAGTCACTTTGAAGATTAATATTTACATGAGTACAGCCTCGACAAACTCTTTCACTCTCCTTTGCATGTAAACCTGTTTATTAATGACTTTTTGGCTCATTTTTAAACTTTTTTTTGTCATTTTAAGACAAATGTGTAAAAATCAAAGAAAAAACATTAAGAAAATAAAGGCCGCATTAAACGTGTATTTTTACACTTTGCAAACAGTAAATTCTTAAATGAGGCTGTTTTACTGTTTGATTTACTGTTTAAAACACCATTATTGTCATTCTTCTGGCCGTTGTTGCTTCACGTCGTTTGTTTCGAGTCGTTTGTGGAAGTTTGCTTCATGTGAACGAGTCCTGAAGTTAAAACACGTGAGTTTCTACCTGCAGCCTGATAAAATAAGCTGATCTGAGTCTCTCCTCCCGTCTGAAGTCGGTAAATTTTATCTCCAGAGTGCAGTCTTGTTTTCTGCCCAGCAGTCTCCCTCCCTGCTGCTATTTTTAGCAGCTCTATAATACGAGCTGCTTCGACGGCTGCCAGAACTGAGCTGCAGCGACTGTCGCCTCCCCGCCGCTCGCTCTTATTGTTATTTCATTTTCTCATTGATGCGGGATCGCAGCCGATAGTCGGATCCAGCGCACACACGGGCCTGCGGTCCGTTTTAGATCCTTTTATTCACTCCAGCTATTGTTGTGCGAGCCAATCCGGCGTCTATCCATCACCGCTGCTGCTGCTGCTGCATGTGTGGGGGAAAAAGAAACCACAAGTCAACAGAAAGAATTTAATCAAGCGCAGGATTGAGTGCGCCCACACACGTATCGTGTACACGCTCGCACGCGTTATTTTCCACCGGTTTCCAGGATTAAACTTCCCACACCAACGCAGGTTCTGAGTTATTACTCCGCTTCCAGCTGCCACTGTGGAGCACCATTGTGAAGCCAACAGTGGCCTATAAAAAGTGTTCATCCTGCCTGGAAGTGTGCCGCTTTTATTGCTTTTCAACACTGAATTAAGGCTCTTTAGTGTCAAAGTGAACACAGATCTATACAGTTAAGAAGAAGATGAGTGAGGGAGGCCACCAAGACTCCTACAACTCCTCTGAAGGATGTTCAAGCTTCAGCAGACATCACAAAGACATCATCCCCACTGTGGAGCACGGTGGTGGCATCATGTTGTGAAGCACGGTGGTGGCAGCATTATGATGTGAAGCACGGTGGCGGCAGCATCATGACTTGAAGCACGGTGGTGGCAGCATCATGATGTGGGGATCTTCTCAGCAGCAGGTCCTGGAAGGCTTGTAAAGGTAAAAGGTGAAAGAATGCAGCAAAGTGTAGAGAAATCCTGGAGGACAACCTGAGGCAGTCTGCAGGAGAACTGAGACGTGGAGAAGACTTGTTTTCCATCAAGACAGTGAGCCGAAGCAAACAGCCAAAGCTCCACAGAGATGGTTTGAAGACAACAAGGTGAAGTTCTGGAGGCCCAGTCAGAGTCCAGACCTCAGTCCAGCTGAGAGTTAGTGTCTGGACTTAATAGGTTCTGGTCACTAATGATCCCTGTGGAACCTGAGAAGATGTTTTAAGCAGTTTTTAAGCTTTTTTAAGCACCACATACTTTCCCACCTGGAGGCCATGTGATGAGGTTCAACGTTACACAAAAACAAAAGCATCACGTTGCTTCTGCATGTCAGCAGGCTGTGAAAACTTCTTCTGTGTTTCATCACCAGAACTATAATTTGTCCAGTGAACCTGGAGTGTGTTTGCCCTCTGCCTGCCTACCTGCCTCAGCCTCTGCACTGCTGTGTTGTGCTGCCAACTGTAGCCTGTTTATCGATTTCTGAATTACATAAACCGCCTTTAACTCGGCCGGCCGTTCCTGCGTATGGATCCCGTTAAACCAGCGCTTTCTGCTGCTGCAAACTTCTTCGCATTTTATAATTGTATATAGCTACAGCTAATGTAGGATTTAAAAAAAAAACAAAAAAAAAACGCCTGGGTTGCATTTAGATCATGTTTTATTACTTTAGCACTTTGCATAATTTACGCTGTTTGACGGAGCGCTAGCTGGCAGCTGCAGATGGAGAGTCTGGATGTGTTTCAGGGTGCTGAGCTGGCTTTGGCTTCGTACAGACAACCGACTGGTAATTACATAAATTCTTTTTTTTTTACATCTGAGCCTGCGGAGTGAGGTGATTTAACACGGCGTTTGATTACCGTCTTCATCGTAATGAGTCAGTCAGGAGGAAGATAAACACTTACACCTGGATTCATTACAGCGTGCTGACGCTGAGCGACTTTTACTGTTTGATTTCAGTACTCAAACCTGCAGTGGCTGATTTTTTTAGCCACTTGGATGCAGCGGAAACACACAACATGAACATATCCTTGCTATAACATACTACTATGTTTGCAAGGCATGGTGGCGGCATCATCATTCACTGACCACCAAAACAACCCAGCAGCAACCCCCCGTATAGTTTTGCCCAAGCTTTAGATCACACAGTTCTCATCTTTGGTGCAAGTGTTCTATTCCACTCATCACTATTTTAAAAGAAAACTGGAGATGCGTCTGTCTCTTGGATCGAACCAAGACGATAGAGATTCTTTTAGTGAAATACAAACATGCTGGAAGGTTTTTTTACCCCTTAAATCACAACAATACTGAGGAGCAGTCAGACTATTCTGAACACAACAGCGTGTTGACACTCAGGAACTTGGACCATTTGATTTTCTGTTCTGTTCAAAGCACGGCGGTGACATTATCATTCACTGAACGTGCATTTCAGTCGGGTTTCTCTTCTACGCCCACAATTCTGTCTTTAAAATCTGCTTCAAAGAGGACAAAAGACAGCCGAAGATTTGAAGTTTTGCCAGGATTCAGCTCATACAGTAAAGCAGCCCTGCTAGCTTTCCAGTGAATCTCGATTCTGCGTCATTATATTGAATAAAACTGGAGATCCGTCCTTTACTTGGCTTCAACCAAGACCTGATATGTGATACTAAGGGTGTTGTCAGAACATTCTCCACTACAGAACGGCTTGATGTGATTTCCATTTGATTTCTTTTAGCAGCGAACGTCGGCTTCACTTCATCACTCACAGCCCCGACAGCGTGTAACGATATCAGTCGGATCAAATCACGAGCAGCGACACCGACTTTCACGCTTCACGGTTTCTGTAAACACATCGAGTGTGTGAAGGCAGCTTCAGTCCAGAACGACATTATTTAATGTAAAACACCAACTGACTGTAGCCGGAAAACAGATGTGCTGTCTCGCACTACAACCCGTCCACCGCCCCGAGCTCCACCCAGATACAAGGCAAAAACAGTGGCTTTGTCATCAGATTCTGCCTCTGACGCTGGTGAAATGTCGACTAAAGTCTGTATTTTAGCAGAAAACAGGGATCCATCTATATATATATATATATATAGACTTACAGGAACTTTCTGGGGACACAAAACCACCTTTCTTTGACATTTTAACTCTTTTTTTCCACTTGGCCTGAGTTGGCTCTAGAAATACCCCTGGACGTTAAAAATGTGTTACGACCGCTAAGAATTTAAAGTTTAAATGAATAAAAGTCATGTTTTGGATATTTCGAGATGCTTCAGTCAGACGTTCCTCTTTTTCTGTCTCCTTAAATGTCCTTTTGCTGCCAGATGTTGCTTCTCTTCTAAAGAAAACTCCCGTCACTGAAGCTATTAACAGAAACTGGATTCGATTAAAGAGCGTCAGAAGTGATGTTCAGAGTATCGGCGTCTCCGTTTCCTAATCTGCCGCCGACGCCTGACGAACAGGAGGCTCAGTGATTCATTTAATGGGATGTTAGAGTGAAAAGCAAAAGAGAAAAAGTAAATATGAGTTTAATTTATTGAGTTTCTGCATTTAGACGCAAGAAGAGATGCTGCAGGCTTCATTAGCTTCATATCTAGTGACTGGAATCTCTGCAGTTTCTGTATTTGTGTCTATTTTAATTTCAAATTTACTTTAAAAACTTTACATTTAGAGAGTGTTTACCTCAAACACTCAACGTATGTGTGTTTCGTTATTATGGAAATTGATGGAGCAACACTGGAATGTTCCATAAATGATGAATAAAGTTTATTTATCCATCTTCCATTGATTACAGATCAGGTTATTGTAGATTTTATTACAGATAACTCGCAAAATCACAGGAAAAATTATGAATTTACACATTGAAGCATCAAAAATCTAAATTTCTTTTTTAAAATGGTAATTAATAGTTACACAGTTTTTCAGATGTTTGCCTTTATTTGAAAAAAATTTTACGATATTAAAGATTTAAAAGCTACAAATCAGTTTACCTCCCTGCTAAGATGCTTCCTGTTTTGTTAAATTAAATATATCTGTTAAATGACACACAAAGAAATTATTTAATTTCAAAAAACAAAACAGTAAAAAACGTTTGCTTTAAAAATCTTTATTTTTATAAATGCTAATTCGTTCTTTTATGTAAAATGAAACCGTTTTACTGCGTTTAAATCAACTGTATATCATTATTTTACCCTTACTCACTACTTTATTTAAAAAAGACAAATTCTGTGTATTTATGGTTGAAAATTATGAATATTTTTAAACTCTTGTTTAAGAGAATTTTCCCTGATTTGTAAAATTACCGCTAATAAAAAGACTTAAAAAATAAATTGATTTACATGTTAATCATTATTTTAAAAAAGGGGGGAAAATGGACAAAAGTGTAAAAAAAACATTAAAAATTATTATTATTATTTTTCTTTTTTTAATGTCCACATCAGAAAGATGCATTTTCACAAATAGTAATTTTTGTTTTATTGTTTTCAAAACTGGTCAAAGTTTGTTTATTCTACAGATATTTGCTGCTGTTTTTACAGTTTCTCTGATGTTTAACATATTTTTCTGGCATCGTTCCAGATTTTAATTGTTTTTTTTGTTTTTTTTATGGGTTTGTTTCAAGGATTTCAAAGACTTTTATTTTTCATGCTAGCTCACATTCACACATTTGTGAAATTAGTACTCAGGTCACGTTTTTTTTGTTGTTGTGTTTTTTTAAAAAAGAAAAGGCCTTATTAATAGTAAGTACAATAAAACCAGAGCAAAATATAAAATACAGAAATACAAGTGTAGAAAAGAGTAGAAAGCCAGAATTGGTTGTTTAGCACTAAATATTTGCATAGCAGTGAAGTAGACTGTAATGTTGCACCTGTTTGTTTGTTTGTTTGTTTTTAACCATTTGATTCTTGAGCTTTTAACCAAATCACATCGTTTTCATCAGAAGCGATCGACGTCATGAACGTGTTTTCGATGCTAACGTTGTGAGTTTGACCTCTGAATGACGAATCATGACTAAAATCTCCTTTTTCCTGTGGATGTGTGATAAAGCGTTGACGTGTTTTCTTCTGCTCGGCTCCTGTTTCTGCCCGTTTTGTTTTATTTGTCCGACCGTGACGACGACAAGAAGCCTCGTTCACAGTCTGCAGCTCCGGTGATGAGCGGGCGGCCGAGCGAGGCCGGAGGTGATCAGGACCCGGCGGGCCTCGTGTGATGTTGAGTTTGGGAGATGACGAGGCAGAAGTCGTCCTCGGCTCACGTTCACAGGAACAAACTCTGAGTCGTCTCTCAGACGCTTTTTCTCCTCGTGCAGTTTTTCTCATTTCACATTTTCTGCAGTTTGTCGAACTCAAAGCTGTCGACAGGAGGAAAGTCACAACGAAGCTTTTTTATTTTAGAGAAAGGAAGAAGTCGGTTTGTCAAAGAAACCTTTTGTGGAGTTTCAGTTCCATTTTGAATCCATTATTACGATTATTGTTGTTCTTTAAGCCTACAAACATAAAAAGATGTAAATATTGTCGATGATTCTCTTCTTTTTTCTTCTTTTTTTCAAATTTAGTGAAACAAATCTTTGTGTTTGTGAATTTTACACAATTTTCTCAGCAGAAACCAGGTCTGGAAATCTCTTGACAAACTTTTATTTTTTTACATTGTATTCCCATTTTTCGCCCTTCAACTTCTTCCTTTTCCCTTTTTCTCCTTCATAGATCTGACATTTGTCCTTTTATTTTATTGTACATATTTTATATTTTGTCGCGTTTGTCATATTTTTGTGTTTTTCCTCTTTTTTTCAGGCCAGTTTTATAATAACACAGCTCGTTTCCACTTCTTGTAATTAATCCCCATTTTCCACATTCTCTTTGTCCTTTTTTTTGTCTTGTCTTTCTTCTTTACATCCTGTTCCGAGTGTTTCTCTGTTCATTAGTCTGCAGACAGATCAGCAACATCAGCTCATGATGATCATGATTCTGCACAGCGTCTGTCTGTATGTGCGTTTCATGTGATGCAATATTTCCTCTCGCTGGTGTTTCTCTGCCTGGCTGTACGCAGCGTCATGTTTTCTCTTTCACTCCTCCCCTCCAGTCAGAATATCACGACCGGAGTAAAATGAAGACATTACTCAGGCCGGAGCCCTAAATAAAGGCCGACGCGCTCCCTCTGCTCTGCTGAATATTTAAACAGGCCTGACGCACGCTCGGCTTGCAGCTCGTAAACATAATGTTGCATTTGTTCTGTCCGCGAGAGCCGCCGCCTCCTCTATCGGTGATGAATTACAGCTTATATTTAAACTGCCTTCATAACTTTGAAGTCAAAAATAGATTTCCGTCGCCGCCACGGCTGAGAGAGCGCGAGCGAACCTGCTTCCTCCCCCAGAACAACGCCGGCTCTGCTCCTTATGGCCTGTTTGGGCTAAGTGGACTCACTCACTTGTCTTGTTATAATATCTTTGGGAGTATTTTCAGCCTTTGTTTGACAGTTGCAGTGAAGAGAGACAGGAGATGTCGGGGAAAAGAGCAGGAGAATGACATGCAGGCAAGGATCCAGGCAGCTGGGAAGAAGAGGGAAGAAAATTCTCAACAGTTTTTTAGCTTCGGTTGTTTTGGCTTAAAAACAAATCTTCTCCCAAGTCATCGTTCTTTGCATCAGGTTGTCCTCCATTACTGCATTCATTCACCTTCTACCTTTACAAGCCTTCCAGGCTGTTGCTGAGAAGATCCCCACGTCTTGATGCTGCCACCACCGTGCTTCACATTGTAATAGTAACTAGAGTTGTATGAACAGTGTCTCCCATCTCAGCTTGTAAAGCTTGTACCTCCTTCAGAGGAGTCATAGGGGTCTTGGTGGCCTCCTTCACT